>NC_042997.1:111238459-111243459 GCF_006345805.1 Octopus sinensis | reverse complement strand
CTGCAGCCTAGAAGATGAGCCTTGTTCTGGAAGATCTGTAGAGCTTGAGGAGGACATCATGCAAACCCTGGTGGAACAAAATCCCATCGTAAGTGTTGAGGAACTAGCAGAGAAGTTTGGATTTGGTCATTCAACCAGTCATTAAAGTCAGCACTACAAGAAAAACAACCACCTTTGGTTTCAATACGAAAGATGTTCTTCCATCAGGATAATACTCGGCTACATACAACAGGGATGACATTCCAAAGGCTGGAACAGTTTGAATGCAAAACAATGCTCCACCCACCATATTTGCCGTACATTGCACCATCTGATTATCATTTATTTTGCAGTCTTCAAAATCTTTTGAACGGAAAAAATATGAATTCTGTAGATGACGTCAGAACAGTACTGGAGGAGCATTTTTCATCACATACAAGTAAATTTTGTAGGAGGGGGCCTTGCAAGTCTACCAGAAAGATGGAAGAGCATTGTATAAAACGAAGGATATTTTAGATTAAAAAAGAACTTTATCTTAATTTTGAAAAATGAAAGAAGTATAAAAAAATGCATTATTTATGGGATGACCCAATATACATGCACACACACACATACAGATAGACAGTCAAACAACAGACAGACAGATAGATAGATTACAGAGATAGATAGTAGATAGATTATATATATACTAGCAATATGACCCGGCAATGCTGGGTCATAGTGCTAGTGCATGCATATACAGCTGCATGCATGTGCAAATACACGCGAGTACTGTCCAAATCTCCGACCAATCCCATACAGCTAGCTGGCATTCAATTGGCATATCAAGTTTCGGGCATTTTGATTGGGTTTTGGATAGAAAATTCACAAAAAAGTCACTTCTATTGATTTTTTAATGGCTTTGCAGGGTGACTAAGGAAATGTAAAGATGTGCATGACCACCCTTGGACGGTTTTGAATGACCATAGAAAGTGTGAGCCATTTGACTGAAAAATTGTGGATTTGTATAAAGGATACACACACACACAGACAGACATTTTGCCATTTATATATATAGAGATATATAAGGAGGTTTCAAATAATGGTGTACCCAGTCAACGGTGGTGCCCCAGTATGACCGCAGTTTTGAAGCTGAAACATTTTAAAGACTGAAGATTAAAGAATGTGTGTGTGTGTTTAGGTAGATAGATAGATGCATAGATAGATAGATAGATAGATAGATAGATAGATAGATAGACAGACAGACAGACTGACAGAAGGATGGAGAGACAGACAGATATGGATGGATGGATGGACGGACGGACAAACAGACAGACAGACGGACAGACAGACAGATAGATAGATAACCGTCATAGTTTTGGTGACAACCGCTGTTTGATTGAAATGCAATTAAAATAATTATTTTAATGAAATGTTTCATGGGTTTCGCTGAATTTCAGAATCTTTCATCTTTTACTTGTTTCAATCATCAGACTAGGACCATGCTGGAGCACTACTTTGAAGAAATTTACTCAAACGAATTGACCCCATTACTTTCCTTACGCCTGGTGATATTGGGATCATTTGCTGAACCGTTAAGTTACAGGGACATAAACACACCAACACCGGTTGTCAAGCGGTGTTGGGAGACAAACAGAAACAGACTCCCACCCATCCATGATCACCACCCTATATACACACACATATATGCACACACACGCACATACATATGTATACACAGTACGGGCTTCTTTCAGTTTCCATCAACTAAATCCGCTCACAAAGTTTTCGTTGGTCCGGGGTTATAGTAAAAGACACTTGCCCCATGTGACAAGCAGTAGGACTGAACCCGGAAACCTGTGGTTGGGAAGCAAGTTTCTGACCACACAGCCACACCTGCACCTATACACACACAAACATGCATGAACGCGCACACACACACACACACACACACACCACACACACACACACACACACACACACACACACACACTCATGCATAAGACAGGCTTCTTTCAGTTTCCAGCAACCAAATCCCTTGTCAAAGCTTTGGTTGGCCTGAGTCTATAGTAAAAGACACTTGCCCAAGGTGCCACACAGTGAGACTGAACACGGAACCCTGTGGTTGGGAAGCAACTTTCTTACCACACAGCCACGCCTGCACTTACACACACACATATAAAGACACACACACAGACACACACATGTATGTATGTACATACATACGCACGTTTGTATGTATGTATGTTTCCTATAACTTAATGTAATTTTGGTGTATGCTACATTGTTCATCATCATCATCATCATTGTTTAACGTCTGCTTTGGATGATTTGACTGAGGGCTAGCGTACCAGATGGCTGCACCAGACCCCAATCTTGATCTGGCAGAGTTTCTACAGCTGGATGCCCTTCCTAATGCCAACCACTCTGAGAGTATAGTAGGTGCAGTTTACGTGTCACCGGCATGAGGGCCAGTCAGGCAGTACTGGCAATGACCTCACTCAAATCTTTTAGACATGCCAGTAAGGCGATGCTGGTAACGATCACGCTCGAATGATGCCTTTTACATGCCACCGGCATGGAAGCCAGTTAAGCAGCTCTGGCAACGATCATGCTCGGATGGTGCTCTTAACACCCTATTAGCATGGGGCTCAAGTGCTAGTAAGGCGACGCTGGTGTTATTTCTGCAATTTATGTTCTCCTCAAATTGTCGTCTGCTGCAGGAAATTTTAACATGGCTGAGGTTTGCGATTATTAGACAAGTTGAGAGTGTGTCTCATGAGCTATTCTGTTATATCAGTAAAGATGAGGGTGAAATAGCCCCTCCTTGGGCCTAGTCTCACAGCAAGACTAAATATCTCTCTATAATAATTGTCAATATAAATGTTGGTTGGTTGGTTGGTTGGTTGGTGGGTAAGTTTCTCCTGTCACGTTTTATAACATATAGGTGGAGTGGGAGAGAGTAATATATATATATATATATTAATATTATTATCATTATTATTATTATTATTATTATTATTATTATTATTTTTTCATTGTATTTTGTATTTATATTTGTGTAACATTGTCTGTTTTCCTGTCCTTGTTTTCGTATACATTCGATGCTTTCTTCCAAGGAATCTAGTGCTCTTAGCTTAGTTTTTCCTTGGGGCTGGCCAGATTGCAGCAATCTCAAGATTAATCAGCCAAAATTGTGAGGATGATCTGGTTCTTGACTGAGGATAGAAAGCTTCGAATGATCCATCCTTGTTTTTTTGTATCGTCTATCTGGATGTTTTGTTGTCCCTTTTTGTATCACCTAGTTGTCCGGTTGTTTTGCGTTCTTGTCCCATTTTGTATTTTATATATATATATATATACATACATACATATATAGGGTGTTACACTTACAATTTCTAGGCTGTAGGTTCCATTCCTGGACAGGGCTCTGCATTATGGTTTTGAACAAGATACTTCATTTCCCGTTGTTCCAGTTCACTAGGTTGTAAATAGGTAACCGTGTGACGAAATAGCCTTCTGGTCAAGGAGAATGTGGGCCTGCTTGCCTAGCCAGCGGGATGGCACCATTCAAAAGTTTAAACGATGAAAAGCGCATTGTGATCAGCGATGTATAATATCATCCGATAGTCTGGTCGATCATATAATCACGTGATATATATATATAAAGAGAGAGAGAGAGAGAAACACGCATACACACATGCACACACATACACACTCATACACATATGCATACCTAAATGTATACATATATATATATATAGAGAGAGGGGGAAGAGGGAGAGAAAGTAGGATAGATGAAATGACAATGAGAAAAGAGTCATTGCAATGTAATCAGTGTGTTAATTAATCTTTCTTTCTGGGGTAATTAATAATGAAAGAGTTTAATTGGTAAAGAATGGGACATATATGGACATAGTGCATACATGTGTATATGTGTGTGTTTATTATATATGTATGTTGGCATGTGTATAGATGTGTGTTTATGTGTGTGAATATACTGGTGTTTGACTGCTTCTGTAATTCTGAAGATGTGTGTATGTGTATATATATGTGTGCATATGTAGAACTGTGTGTGTGTGTGTGTGCGGACGTGTGCGTGCAGTTTTTTATTTGCTCTGTGCAATGGCTGCAGTGAATTTTGAAATGTTGGAAAAGATGTTTACTAAAAGACATGTGAATTAATGAGGAGATGAGAAGGATGGGAGAGAGAGAGAGAGAGAGAGAGAAAGAGAGAGAGAACAAGAGAGTTGAAGATCAGGAAAGAGAGAGGAGAAATATAGAGATGGTGAGAGAGAGAGAGAAAGAGAGTAGGGAGAAAGAGTAGAGTATATGGAGAGAGAAAGGGAGTCGGGTAGAGACATGGAAAGAAAACGTGTGTGCTTGGAGAAGGAGTGAGGGGAGAATAAAGTAAGAAAGAAAAAAAGAGAAACAAAGGAGTTAAAAGAAGGATGTGAATGAAAATATAAGGTGGCGAGCTGGCAGAAACATTAGTACGCCGGGCGAAATGCTCAGCGGTATTTTGTCTGCCGCTACGTTCTGAGTTCAAATTCCGCCAAGGTCAACTTTGCCTTTCATCCTTTCGGGGTCAATTAAATAAGTACCAGTTATAATCGACTTAATCCGTTTGTCTGTCCTTGTTTGTCCTCTCCTGTGTTTAGCCCCTTGTGGGTAGTAAAGAAATAGGATGTGAATGAAAATTTGGAAGAAAAACTAGGAAAATGAGAGAAGGAAGCAATGAACGATACAAGATTAAAGGAAGGAAAAAGAGGAAGAAATTAGTGAAGAAAAAGTACCTGATGGAAGGAAGGGGGAAATGAGAAAGAGTAGAATGGAATGAATGAAAATTTAAAAAGAAAAAAATGAGGAAGAGAAAGAAGAAATATACTGATGCGTGTTTGCATATCTCTGTATAGACAGAACTGTGGTTTTGGGGTAAGATGTTTGCTTGCTAACCACATGGTTCCAGGTTCAGTGCCACTGTCTGGTAACTTAGGCAAGTACATGGAAACTGAAAGAAGCCTGTTGTATATATGTGCATG
>NC_042997.1:111218459-111235959 GCF_006345805.1 Octopus sinensis | reverse complement strand
AACCTCATGATTCTGGGTTCAGTCCCACTACATGGCACCTTGGGCAAGTGCTTTCTACTATAGCTTTGAGCCGACCAAAGCCTTGTGAGTGGATTTGGTAGATGGAAACTGAAAGAAGCCCATCGTATACATGTATATATATATATATATATATACATGCAGAGGATGAGCTTCCACACAATTTCCATATACTATATCCACATACAAGGCATTGGTCAGCCTGAAACATTTTTAGAAAATGCCTTGCCCAAATTGCAGTCAAGTAGGACAGAACCCAAAACCACATGATTGAAAAGTAAGCTTTTAAACCACGTGGTTTCTTTTCTATCTTGAATATTGACATGAAGCTTCTGTTTTGATTGGGGAAGTGTGAAACGAAGTTCCTTGCTCAAGAATAAAACGCAGTGTCTAGGAATTGAACCCCAACCTTATAATCAGGACCCAACAACCAAACTACTAAGTCCAGTATTAAGGGATACAGTACTGGTGCCATGTAAAAAGCTTTGGTGCTGGCCCCATGTAAAAAATCTGAAATTAAAACTTTTCCTTCGTGGAAGGTACACATAGCTATTCAAAATCACACAAAAATGGTTAACTTTACTTAATCATTTATTATTTGGCATCAAGACTTTCGTTACACCAGTCATAAAAACATGGAAACGTGTATATGCTAACCAACAGGCATGGCTATGTGATAAGAACTTTCTTTCCAACCAAATGCTTCCGGGTTCAGTCCCACTGCATAGCACCTTGAGTGAGTGTCTTCTACTATAACCTCGAGCCAACCAAAGCTTTGTGAGTGGATTTGGTGGTCAGAAACTGAAAGAACCCCATCATATAGGCACAGGAGTGACTGTGTGGTAAGTAGCTTGCTCACCAACCACATTGTTCCGGGTTCAGTCCCACTGCGTGGCATCTTGGGCAAGTGTCTTCTGCTATAGCCTCGGGCCGACCAATGCCTTGTGAGTGGATTTGGTAGACGGAAACTGAAAGAAGCCTGTCGTATATATGTATATATATATATATATGTGTGTGTGTGTGTGTGTATGTTTGTGTGTCTGTGTTTGTCCCCCTAGCATTGCTTGACAACCGTTGCTGGTGTGTTTATGTCCCTGTCACTTAGCGGTTTGGTAAAAGAGACCAATAGAATAAGTACTGGGCTTACAAAGAATGAGTCCCAGGATCGATTTGCTCGACTAAAGGTGGTGCTCCAGCATGGCCGCAGTCAAACGACTGAAACAAGTAAAAGAGTAAGAGAGAGTAAGAGTATAAATATATGTCTGTGTGTGTGTTTGTCCCCCGCTTCCATTTGACAAACGATGTTGGTCTTTTGATGTCCTCGTGACTTACCAATCTTTAAAAAAAGTACTGGGGTAGATTCGTTTGACTTAGAATTCTTTAAGGCAGTGCCCTAGCATGGCCGCAGTTTCATGACTGAAACAAAAGATAAAAAGACGTAAAAAGAACAACCTGAGTCAGTGCCCAGGTTGCAGATGGCGCATCGAAAATTTTGATATGAAATAAATGCTTAAGTGTCATTAATAATCTTTGTGTGTTTCTGCAATTATATTATTAATGTACATACTATATTGCTGTGGTAAGAGAACAAAATACTTGTGTAATATTAACTCAGTGGCATTTAAAAGTCACTGCTTATACAAGAGACATCCACATTCACACATATACATGCTGAAATATGCATTCGTATTCACTGTTATACATATACATAGATATTCACACAGGCAGTGACATTTGTTCAGCATCATAAACTGTGAAATTGGTTCTATTTACAATTTTCCAGTTCGTTTTCTGGTGCCAGCTATGTTCAAAGCTAAAGAATCTTGTGTTTCCGCTAGCATGAACCTTTCCATAAATTCGGAAAATTAATGCTATGAAATTGTACTGTAATGATGGTTGCCTACTGCTAACTGAAGAATAATAGATATTCCATCGGTGTCTGATGACAATGAAGTCTGTGTTCTCAGTGATGAGAGCACTTGTGATTCCGCAGTCCAAAGCTGGAAGCACACAGTTGCTCACAGATGTCACAATGATAGTCTGTTGACTGAACTGAGGCAGACGCAGTGCTGGAACGTCTTTCTCTTGTAGCATTGAGATGCTGTCGCCAGTCCTCTTCGAAAGCAACAGCTGCTCGTGAGGTAAGAAACCATCATGCTGGTCTGTCTGCAGTAGAGGCTTCGAGTTTGCATGGTCTAATGCTGCTCCATTTGAGGTTACTTTCCAGAGTGTGTTTGTACCTCAGTTTAGGCCTCCCTTGTTTGCGAGAGCCCTGCATGTGCTTGCCATACAAATAGCTGTCTGGGTACTGAAGTATTATAACAAACATATAATGTACTAATGTGAAGGCACGTGGCTTACTTCATGTCACACCAGTCCATTTGGCTGGCAAAAATGAGTAGTACCTGTATTTCAAAGGGGCTAGCCTTATCATTTTCTGTGTCACGCTGAATCCCCCTGAGAACCACATTGAGGTATGTGACCCTGTGGAGCACCCAGTCACTTGCACGTTAATTTCATGAGCAGCGTGTTCCATTGACCGGATAAACTGAAACACTCATTGTTGTAACCAATGGAGTGCCAGTTTAATGTACTAATTAAAAAAAAAAAATGTGCACTTTTAAAGCCTAGCTAGGCTCATGGGCCCAGTTTCTCGGTTTCAATGGCGTATGTGTTCCCCAGCTTGATGGGATGCCAGTCCATCGCAGTGTTACTCATTTTTGCCAGCTGAGTGGACTGGAGCAACATGAAATCAAGTGTTTTGCTCAAGAACACAACGCGTTGCCCAGTCAAGGAATTGAAACCACAATCTTACTATCATGATGCTGACACCCTAACCACTAAGCCACGCGCCTCAACAATGTACTAATTTACTGACATATATATGAGCTTTTAGTAAAACTATAGACATTGACAAACACAAAAACCAACATGGACGCTTTAACCTAAGATGTTTCATTCAAAATTTTTCTAAGTGTTTCTTTCCACTAAACCGAACAAAACTGATTATATTTCAGAATTGTTATTTTAAAAGCATTTATTTGGTAAGAAGCATTGATCACAATTTCTGCCAGTAGAATGAACACATAGCAGGTATGATATAACAGCTGCCATCATTAAGCTGCTTCTGATCCCGATGTCGCCTTTGTTCTTCTGATTCCAACGTTTGTAGTATTGCTTCTTTGTTTGTTTGTTTTCTTTTTTTACTTGTCTCAGTCATGGGACTGTGGCCATGCTGGAGGTTCAGTCTGGAAAGGCTTTTAGTTGAAAGAATCGACCCGAAAACATATTTTTTCAAGCTTGGTGCTAAGTCCATCAATTTCTTTGGCTGAACAACCACTGATTACGGGGATGTAAACAAACCAGCATCAATTGTCAAGTGGTGGTGGTGGTGGGGACAAGCACAAACACAAAGATACGCTCACACACACATGCACACTCACGCACACACATGCACACGCGCACACATACACACGCACACGCGCACACATACAATGGATTTTTTTGAGTTTCAGTTTATCAAATCCACTCACAAAGTTTTGGTCGTCACAGGGCCATACGTAGTGGGATGGAACTTGGAACTATGTGGTTGGAAAGCAGACTTATTACCATGCAGCCATACCTGTGTTTGTCTACTTTT
This sequence comes from Octopus sinensis, assembly GCF_006345805.1. NCBI lineage: Eukaryota > Metazoa > Mollusca > Cephalopoda > Octopoda > Octopodidae > Octopus > Octopus sinensis. The sequence goes on along the minus strand of NC_042997.1, from coordinate 111,232,301 downwards.
AGAAAAAAAATTTATATACATATATATATGAACACACACATACACACACACACACACATATGCACACATGCACGCGCACACACACACACAATTCTAAAGATGTGCTTTTACATGAAATACACAAAAAATTTCAACTTTCTTCTCTGCACTGTTACAGGTTCTGTTTAGCTTTTTAATTTATTATCCTCCTTTTATATATATATATATATATATATAATATATATATATATGTGTGTGTGTGTGTGTGTGTGTGTGTGCATGTATGTATGTAGGTATGCATGTGTGTGTGTGTGCATGTATGTATGGATGGATGCATGTATGTGTGTATGTATATATGTATGTATATATATTTATGTGTGTGTATCTTTCATCTTTTACTTGTTTCAGTCATTAGACTGCGCCCATGCTGGGGCACCGCATTGAAACATTTTAGTCGAGCGAAATGACCCCAAGACTTATTTCTTAAAGTCATTTTTGCTGAACCACTAGGCTAAAGGGACATAAAGCAGCGGTCGAGTGGGGGTGGTGGAAAAACACAACACAAACACACACACAGACGCATATATACGACTGGTTTCGTCCACCAAATCCACTCACAAGGCTTTGATCAGTCCCAGGAGATACTTTGCCGAAGATACCACACAGTGGGACTGAGAATATATTCTCTATGTGCCTCGTGTAAAAAACACCCGAATGTAAGTCATTGTCAAGCGAGACAACTCACACAGAAAATATATTCCCTTATGCCTAGCTCCGTCGCATGACTTTTAGAGAGAGGCCCCTGCAACTTTCCGTTTCAAGGCACCATCCCGTCAATCAAAATTCATAATCTACACACCTTTTATTCATAGCTATATTTTACTTTATTCTATCTGAAGTTCAATATTTCATGTTATCCTAAAGAACATCTTTAAAAATACAAGTTAAATTTATTTAGAACTATTACAAATTTCAATAATTAAAACTTCCAGATATGAATAAAAGAGCACTTTTATAATCCAAGCAACTTTCAAAGACAAACACGGTTCACTTTTTGCTTCGGGAAATCATCAATCAGTTCAGAATAATCAAGCTGAGAGCTAAGTTTGTGTTCAATTGATATCATAGACAATCCACAAAGTCTGGTACACATTCGTGGTACAATGTTATATTTTTGCAAAAACTTTAACAGGTACAATGTATTACCATTTTATTTCTTGAAATTTTCAGTTAGCCTAGTTTAATTCTTGTTCAGCATCTTAACCAAAGAAAATAGATGACTCATCTACGTACTTTGATCTTAACATGGGACCCTCAACTGCGGAGGCCCCCAATGACTGCAGGGGTTGCAGGGGCTTAGCGACGGCCCTGCTTACGCCTAAAAACCAAAGCTAACCCATGAACTAACAAACAACACACATTCCTTGTGTCTGTGTGTCCAATTTTGTTTATATACTTTGAGCTGCTTCTAATTCAAAGTTGAATTTTTCCCATGGCATGAAACGCTGGGGCATGCCAGCAGATGGTGTTTAGCATACAGTTGTAGTCGGCAATATGGCTTGCAACATTGATAAGTTACAACAATGATGAAACACAGGTGTCCGTCATTCCCAGAAGGGACCTGATGTGAGTTGTCTTGCTTGACTATGATGTATTTTCAGGTGTTTTATTTACACCTGGCACACAGAGAATATATTCTCTTACGCCTAAAAACCACAGCCGAGCCACAAACTAACAACACACATGCCTTTTATATGTGTGTTCAGTTTTGTTTATATGTGTGTGTGCATGTGTGTGTGGGGGGAGGTGTATGTATGTATGTATGCATGTATGTGTGAGTGTGTGTGTATGTATGTATGTATGTATACACTGAGATCAAACAGTGAGAATGAGTGCTTAACACCACATTGTTGGATAAATATTATTTATTTGTGGGTTAACAAGGCAACTGTTAGTTTCATGCTGGGAATTCTCTGCAATTATCTAACCTGCCACAGAGGACATTGGGACTTAATCTTGGATGACAATATCAAGATTGAGACGGGTACCAACGTCTCATGTGGCAGGTTTGATAATTGTTGAGAATTCTTGGCCTGAAGCTAACGGTTGCCTTGTTACCCCACAAAAAAAAAAAGTACACATACACATGCGTCCGCATGTGTATATGTGTGTGTGAGTGGAATTTGTTCCAGTAACTGACCTAAAATTATGCCGGGGCAGTACATTAACGAGTTTTAGTCGATCAAATTGAATCCAGCACTCATTTTAAGGTCTGGTACTTATTCTAACAATGCGAATCAATAAGCTTTCAATTTGACAGAGAAATCAAAAAGCTTAGGGCTTTGAAGATAGGTTTACGACCCTTTCTTAGTGATGTAATTGTGTATTCTTAAGGGTAAAGGTTTTGCAAGGAGATGGTGAAGACTAAATTTCAATACACCGGCATATGGGATAATCCAGCATTACCCAGATGTTGTGTGTGCTTGGTGGATTGACGGAATTGTACTCTGGAAGATTTGAGTGTTTTTTGCATTATACAAGAAGAGAGCGGGAGGAGAAGAGGAGATAAGGACGGGAGGATAAGGAGAGGATATGGAGGGGGAGGCAAAAGAGGAAAGGATGAGGAGGAGGAGGGAAAGAGGGAGGAGAATGGGAGGTGAGGAAAAGGAGGAGAAATCGAAGAAAAGGAGAAGAAAAAAAAGCCAAGAAGCAGAGAAGGATGGAGAGGAGGAAGATAGGGGTGTGAAGAGGAGAAGGAGGGGGGTGAGAAGGAAGAGGAGGGTGAGAGGAGGAGGAGGAGATGACAAATGTAGTGATACATTGTACAGACAAACATATGGTGGAATTTGTCGGTTCATTTCTTTCTTCTTCAGTTGAGTGACTGCACATGCTTTGATGTGAGCTCCTCTGTGTGTGTGTGTACGTGTGTACATGTGTGTGTGTGTGTGTGTGTGTGTATGTGTGTGTGTACACATACGCATGTATTTGTATATTTTTTTTTGTGGGGTACATGTCTTCTTGGGCGAGTACGTACATGTCTGTTCAAGGTTTCGCGTGGGTGTAAGACGAGTGTGTGTGTGTGTAGTGTATGCGTGCGCGCACGTGTACGCACGTGTGTATGTGTGTGTGTGAGTTGTATGTGCAAGCGTGCGTGTGTTCTAGAAACTCTAGAATAATTGCCACAGGAAGACAGAATTTTATCATAATAAAATCAGCCACATGTGATCACACATAATTATAACTCTCCCTCTCTCCATTTATATATATATTTATGTGTGTGTGTGTGCGCGCGCGCATTTACATATATATATATTTATAAATTTATATATATGTATATATATGGCGGTGAGCTGGCAGAAATGTTAGCACGCTGGGCGAAATGCTTAGCAGTATTTCATCTGGTATTACGTTCTGAGTTCACATTCCACCGAGGTTGATATTGCCTTTCATACTTCCAGGGTCGATTAAATAAGTACCAGTTACACACTAGGGTCAATGTAATCAACTTAATCCCTTTGTCTGTCCTTGTTTGTCTCCTCTGTGTTTAGCCCCCTTGTGGGCAATAAAGAAATATATATATATATATATATATATATATATATATATATATATATAGTGGTCGTATACTGTCAACTCAATGTGACAGTCCCGTAAGGGAATTGCACCACCGCCATTTAGTCCTAGGAAACATCGACGTCTCCTGTCGGCTGAGTGAACTGGAGCAATGTGAAATAAAGTGTCTTGCTCAAGAACACAACACGCAGCTCGGTCTAGGATTCAAACTCACAACCTTATGATCGTAAGCTCAATGCTCTAATCACTGAGCCATGCCCCTTCACACACACGCACACACACACACACACACACACACAAAGCACCAACTGATCGTGGCCGTTGCCAGCCACCCCTGGCCCCTGTGCTGGTCGCACGTAAAATGCACCTACTACACTCTCAGAGTGGTTGGCGTCATGAAGGGCATCCAGCTGTAGAAACATTGCCAGATCAGACTGGAGTCTGGTGCAGCCTCCTGGCTTCCCAGACCCCGGTCAAACCGTCCAACCCATGCTAGCTTGGAAAGCGGATGTTAAACGATGACGATGATGATGATGATTATGATACACACACACACACACACACAACACACATACACCTATAAGAGGAATGACCACTAGGTGGACTCCTAATATGCTATTATATTTTGTATCTTTTCATTTGTCATGCTCGCTTTACATTCTGGCGTTTAACGAAATTCCTTGAGAACAATTTTTCTTAGTGGTCAGACCATATGGCATCTACATCTAGCATATTAGGAGTCCACCTAGCGGTCATTCCTCTTATATGTATGTAATATAATTTTCTGTATCTTCAGATTTTTTCAATATGCTAGGCCACTGGTTTAAATTGATATCAATCTAATTAATATCAATCTTTACCCTTATTATTTAAATTTATATATACATACACACACACAAATACATTCACACACACACACACACGCACACAATATATACATGTATGTTTATATATGTCTCCTAATTGCTTAAAGGGGTTCTTTCTTTTACATCGTGTTTGTTTAATAAAGCAAGACCAGAACATGAAACATATAAAATTATTCTAATTAGACATTATAATTAATCATCATAATTACCAACATCGTTATGAACATGATTACTATTCTGATTCCATCAACCAATGTCCGACCAGAATCAATGACATTGAAAGATACAAACTCTTTTTTTTATGTGGTTAGGCTGCAACTTGTAACCAATTCATGATATTGGAAGCATCATATTATTAAAGCCGACCATTTTTGTCTTGCAACAACAGTTATCAACAACAACCTCGATATTCTTCTCCCAAGAGGACTATAAATTGGTAAAAAACGAAGAAAATCTACTCATAGTCCCAGAGATTTGGCTTTGCGATGCTAATTGAAGATCTCAGTAGGAAACAAAGATATCACGTGTTCAAGTGGAGTGGAAATAATATTTATGTTGTCTGGTGATTCCTGCAACTCTCCACAAGAATTCTACAATCACAAATTGATAAAAGCAATCGACCATTATCTGGATATTTAAAGACACAACAAAAAAATCGAAGAAAGACTCTAAATCTATTTATGGGTTTCAAATTTTGGCAGAAAGCCACAAATTTTGGGGGAGGGTGATCGAATACAATGACCTCCCAGTACTCAACTGGTATTTATTTTATCAATCCAGAAAGGATGAAAGGTGAAGTCTACTTTGGCAGAATTTTAACTCAGAACATAAGGACGGAAGAAATGGCGCTGAACATTTTGCCAGGCTTGCTAACAATTCTGCAAGTTCACTGCCTTCGAATAATGATAATAATAATAATAATAATAATAATAATATAATAATAATAATAATAATAATAATAATGATAATAATGATAATGATAATAATAACAATAATAATAATAATAATAATAATAATAATAATAATAATAATAATAATGCACCAAAGTAACCATGAAAAGAGGAAAACTAGTTAAGAGTAGCAACATCACACTAGATAAAACCAATGAAATAAAAGAATTAGACCAAAGCCAAACTTACAAATACTTAGGAATCCATGAACTAGATAAGACACAACACACACAAATGAAAGAGAAAATAAAAAAAGAATATTATAGACGAGTTAGATCAATACTAAACAAAGAGCTCAATGCTAAAAACAAGATAATAGGTATCAACACTTTAGCTGTCCCAGTTATAAGTTACAGCTACAATATCCTTAACTGGACACGAAATGAACTGACCAAAATAGATAGGAAAACAAGAAAAATAATGACATGATCTAGGATGCATCACCCAAAATCTGACATAGAAAGACTATATATACAACATATAGAAGGTGGTAGAGGCCTTATACAGCTGGAAAACTACTATAAAATAACCACCATAGGACTGCAAAAATATCTACTTCAGAAGGAAGGAAAACTGATACAGATAGCGGCAAAACATGAGCAAAACAAAAAACTGTTCTCAGTATTTAAGGAAGCTGACAAATACAAACAAGAAATCATACCACCTAATAAACATGAAGAAGAAGAAGAAGATGAAGAAACAACAAAAGCTATAAAACAAATGAAATCCAAACTAAAAATAGAACAGCAACGAACCATGATAAAACGATGGCAAGAAAAGCCCCTTCATGGTAAATACTGGACTAAACTAAACGCAAAAGAAATAGACAAAGAAAAATCCCAGCAATGGTTGAGAAGCTCAGGACTCAAAGCAGAGACAGAGGGATTTTAATTGCAGCACAAGACCAAAGCCTCCCCACCAGAAATTACCAAAAACATGTAATGAAAAGAAATATTACAAGTAACTGCAGAATATGTGGAGATGGACAAGAAACAATAAATCATATTATCTCTGGCTGCCCAGTCCTGGCTAAGAAGGAATATATTCACAGACATGACAGAGTTAGAACCTACATACACTGGAAGCTATGCCAACATTATGGAATAACAACAGAAAAAAGATGGTATAGGCACACACCAGAAAAGGTCACAGAAAACGAGAAAGCAACCATACTCTGGGATATGCCGATACACACAGATAGAGAAATTAAGGCCAACAGACCAGATATAGTTGTCAGAGACCATGAAGAAAAAAAATGCTTTCTAATTGATGTATCAATACCGGCTGATGACAACGTGTCTCTAAAAGAAATGGAGAAACTCTCAACATACAAAGACCTGGAAATAGAGGTAACTAGAATGTGGAATCTGAAAACAGAAACAATTCCTATCATAGTAGGTGCATTAGGCATGATAAAAAAATGTTCAGACAAATACATAACAAAAACACCAGGACTTACAAACACATATAACATACAGAAAATTGCACTACTAGGCACTGCACACATCCTACGCAGAACACTTTCCATACAATAACCATCAGAGCATCACAACAAATCACAGCACATACCCAAGGCACACAGAGCTGCGCTCAGTAGTGAAGTGAAAGCACGCTATAAAAATAAAACTACTGAATAATAATAATAATAATAATAATAATAATAATAATAATAATAATAATAATATGGGAACTGCTCATATCCTGCGCAAAATACTCTCTATGTAATCCCAAGGTTTAAAACAAACTTTTTTTTTTTTTAGTACAACACCAAAAAAAACAACCCCAAATATATGGCACACTAGGCATAACAACAACGTGAACTTCCAACCTGTTGTCACTTGAGGTCTCTGGGTGAGACTTGGAGCCAACTTGCACAGACATAAAGCAAAAGTCAAACATAGAATAATAATAATAATAATAATAATAATAATAATAAAATAATAATAATAATAATATGGGAACTGCTCATATCCTGCGCAAAATACTCTCTATGTAATCCCAAGGTTTAAAACAAACTTTTTTTTTTTTAGTACAACACCAAAAAAAACAACCCCAAATATATGGCACACTAGGCATAACAACAACGTGAACTTCCAACCTGTTGTCACTTGAGGTCTCTGGGTGAGACTTGGAGCCAACTTGCACAGACATAAAGCAAAAGTCAAACATAGAATAATAATAATAATAATAATAATAATAATAATAATAATAATAATAATAATAATGATAATAATGATGATGATGATGATGATAATAATAATAATAATAATAATAATAATAATAATAAAATAATAATAATAATAATAATAATAATGACAATGATGATAATAATAATAATAATGGTAAATACTGGACTAAACTAAATGCAAAAGAAATAGACAAAGAAAAATCCCAGCAATGGTTGAGAAGTGAAAGCACGCTATAAAAATAAAACTACTGAATAATAATAATAATAATAATAATATGCAATAAATACCCTGATGCAGTACCAGGCAGTGGCTCTCATGGCTCCTGATCTTAACTGATTAGAAGTGTTATCATGTACATTGTTTTGTCTTGGTATAAAAGATGGGCTACAGCAAATATTCTGCTTAATACCACAGATTTGCTTGTCAGTTGTTTGACCTTAACCAGTTGAGCATGTCCCTTAGTGGCTGACGATATGTGCATCTCTGATTACGAGCAGAAGTAGTGGGGGAGCATCATAGCAATGTGTTGAGAGGGATACTTTGAGGTTTGAATAATTCACCTCTGGAAACATAGGTGTTTCATTCAACATCCTTAAACAACCCTTATTCAGGGACCCTTTGAGCGGGATGGGTTACTCGACCAGAAGAAAATTCTAACTGGGCTCCACCGGCAAGGTCATGTGCTGTTTATCTTGATATGAGATCACCATGTTGTGCACATATGGTTGTGATGCATGTGCCTGGTGTACCCTTATCAGACGGGTAGTCATGATGGGTATACTGAGCTTTGTATATTTTACCCCAGTGTCACTTTGATGGCATACACTGCACTCTCACTCAATAATAATAATAATAATGACAATGATGATGATGATAATAATAATGATAATAATAATGATGATGATGATGATGATGATGATTGAAACTGTATGGCATATTACCAGCCAATGTACACCACTAGCCCAGAAGAAATATAAGAGATGCCACGACAATATAGCCAGGCTTGGCCATCAGACACTTTGCAACAAGTATGGACTTGACAGAGCAAAAAATTAGTATGACCATAAACCTGAAGGCATCGTCGAAAATAGAAATGCAAAGATCCTATGGGATTTTATGATTCAGTGCAACCATGAGATAGAGAATAGGAAGCCAGATATAGTTTTAATTGAGAAAGAAAACAAACTATGCTGGATCATAGACATAGCATGCCCAGCTGACAACAAGGTATGCAATAAGAATGAAAGAAAAGTCAAGAGATATGACAGGTTAGCTTGGGAAGTTAAGCAGGTGTGGTCGATGAAAAAAGTGGTAGTAGTACCAATAATTGTTGGTGCCCTGGGAACAGTGAGCAAAAATCTTGAGAAGTACGTGGAACAAATAGGGGCTGCAATAAGGGTGGAACACTTGCAGAAAACAGCACTGTTTGGAACTGCTCGAATTCTCCGGAAAGTGCTTGAAAAATAAGAGGTGTTATGTTAGTTCACTGGTAGTGAACAGCTGACACTGTAGTACATCTCCCGCATTAGAAGCAGTGCAAAGGCAATGAAAATAATAATGATAATTATAATAATAACAATAATAATAATAATAATAATAATAATAATAATAATAATAATGGTTTTAAATTTTGGCACAAGGCCAGTAATTTCTTGGTGGTGGGTGGGTTGAGTAAATTGATTATGTCGACCCAAGGTATCTTTTTGTTATCAGGGTTTTGTTGGTTATATTGTGGTTACATGAAGTGAGGGTGTCCTCTATATATTTTAATAATATATGCTGTGGTATGTTCCTCTGCAGCAAAAAACCTGTGCTGCTCTGGCCCTTTCTCTCATACTTTCACCCCCTTATCTCCTAACATAACACCACCTTTCTCGGGAGGTGGGCCAAGAGGAATCGTAATCTTGTAAAGTACATGGCAACCTAATTGGTGTTGGTGCCACATAAAAGGCCCCCAATGCACTCTGTAAAGTGGTTAATGTTTGGAAGAGTATCCAAGAATAGACACAAAATCAGGCCAAAGAACACGATGCCATCCATGGAACCATGGGGTCCTCTCAAACCACCAAATCCTTAGGTTTATGTAATCAACTAATATCCTATCCACTAACATTTCTGGCCCTGTGCCTTAATGACAAACAAGGATTGCAAGATTCGTTACTGCGTCGGACAAACTGCATGGTGGAACCAGCTCGTGCTCATTACACTCGGTGTTCTAATCTTACCCAAATCAACTTTGCCATTCATCCATTCGTGTTCGATAAAATTAAGTACCAGTCAAATCTTGGGGTCGATGCTATCAACTAACTTCTCCTCAAAACTGCTGGCCTTGTCCCTATATCACAAACAAAAGTGTGCGTATAGATATATAGATATACTTAGATAAACTTAGATATGTTTCGACCAAAGATTGGTCCAGGCCATGTCTAACTTAATAGCACCACCTGATAGGATTATGTAAATCCTGTTTAAATCAAGTTTTGTTTATGGGCCATTCAAGTAGTGAGTTCTTGTTGAGTGAGTTGTATCCAGGTATAGGTGGTTTATCTGGTATTCCTTGAAGAAATTTGTTCAGACTCCGTTTAAAGTGATAGGATCCTTTTCCTCTTTGATCTTTATCAAGACAATATTAATATCTCCAAAATGTAATGGCATGTGGATTGTTGGTGATTTTTCTCCCCCGACTTCCTTTTTCTTGGACTTTCCCCTGTCTCCTGTTTCTGAAGAAGAGCTTTGCTCGAAAAGTAGAACACACTTTATTCCCATCCCCTAGCGTCTTATTAATTCTTTGCATGTACCACATCCTCACGTTATTGTTTTTTCTTGTTTTGCTTTTCTTCATTTTTTGGGGGTGGGAATTAATTAAATATATACATACATACATACATATATATATATATATATATATATATATCAGATCAGACCGGGCCTGGTGCAGCCTTCTGGCTTCCCAGACCCCAGTTGAACCGTCCAACCCATGCTAGCATGAAAAACGGACGTTAAATGATGATGATGATGATGATATATATATATATATATATATATATATACATATATATATCAAAGTAAGTTGAAAGAGGCTCGGCCAAGATATATGAAAGGACATAAACTGCGGTGTATCTGGGAGGATCGTTATGCCAATGAACATACACATTGGTCATATTTTACTTCATTATTTTTATTATCAGTCAATTGGTTTATTATTTAACCTATCAACTAACTGATTGTTTGATTAATCGTCAGATAGGTTTGTGAAAGTTCTTTCGTTACCATTTGCTCTCGTTAATGCCATGGCCTCTTAACAAGCAGAGATACACAGAGAAAGAATCTTATGGAGAGCGAGAGAAGGAGGGGGGAAATATAGACAGACAGATAAACGGCAGCGTTTATGTGTGATTTTATTGACTTCCTCCAATGTCGTTGAATGAACACGTAAACCTGGTAGTAACAGTTACCATAAAAGGAAGAATTAAATCAGAAATATTTTTACAATTCTGAGTCGGTTTCTACAATACCTAAAGCGGCCTCGGGTGGTGGAGTCGTCGTAAGAACACCGAACGAATTGCTTGCTGAACATTTAATCTATCTCAACGTTCTGATCTAAAATTCCGTCGAGGTCAACTTTGCCTTTCATCCTGCACGGATCGATAAAATAAGTATCAGTTGAACAATTGGGGTCAATGTAATTGTATTAACCCCTCCTAATGCCAAACTTTGAAACCATTACCTAAAACTGTTTTCCTCTTTTTCTTCTGGTTCATGTTTCCCTCTTTCTTCAACCTTCCACTTTCTCCACTCATTCACCTTTTTCCCCCACCGTCGCTACCAACACCACCGAAACCACCACCACCACCACCACCACCACCACACATCTCAACTTCTTTGTCTTTATATACATAAAAACTTTTTTTTGCTTTCATTTCCCTTCATGTCATGCAAGTCTCATTCACTCAAACCTTTCAAACGCTCCATTCATTTGTTTTGTGTTTTGTTTGGTCATTTGTGAATGTATGTGTGTGTGTGAGTATGTGTGCGCGCGCCTGTGTGTGCGTGTATGTATGTATGTATGTATGTTTGTATGTAGGTATGTATGTATGTGTGTGTGTGTATTACGTGTTTTTACGGTTAACATACATGCTCACACACATGCATACATATGGATAGCATATTTATATTCATATCTGCACGTATGCATTTATCTATCTGTCGGTCTATCTATCTATCTATCTACCTCTATCACTCTATCTATCTATCTATCTATCTATCTATCTATCTATCTATCTATCTATCTATCTATCTATCTATCCATCTATTTATCTATGTCTCTGCTTCTCTCTCTCTCTCTCTCTGTATACAGACATACACGTGTATATATACATGCATGTATATTTATGTACATGTGTGTATGTATGTATTTATGTATGTATGTATATACACGCACGCACATACACACGCATATATATATACTCACACAAACGTACACGTACACAAATACATTAAACAATTCATCAAGGCAGTGCCCCAGTATGGTCGCAGTCCGCTGCATAAGATAAAAGATAAACATATATACAAACATGCATACGTACGTACATACATACATACATACATACACCTCCCCCATCCCGACACAATCGGATGTTTTCGCTCTTGCAACCGCCATCGGTCACTGTCCCACATTATGTCCGCCATTCTTATTCATTCATCTCCAAACGCATTCTCGTCTCCAGTTTGTGACTGTTCAACTTCCCACGAACTGCACCCCATGCTCTTCTTAACTTTAAACCTTTATTATTTGTTTTTCAGATTTTCTTTATGCAAGTGTCTTCTTCTTGGCCGTCCGTTCAATACGTATCTATCATATTTTTGTTCATTCATATCAATGAACGTCTGTCTCATATCGTCTGCGTTTAATGTGTGTCTATTGAGACGTCGGACATTAGAGAGAGGGAAAGAGAAAGGGAGACAGAGAAAGAGAAAGAGAGTCAGAGAAAGAGAAAGAGAGACAAAGACAGAGAAAGAGAAAGACAAAGACAGAGGGAGACGGAGAGAGAGAAAGCGAGCCAGTCATACACAAAAACACGTACACCCTGTTGAACACTCAAGTAAATCGTGCATTTATACTTAAAACGTCTGCGGTCTTCCATTTTGAAGTTTGATATCTCTGCAAGGCTGAATATGCCATCAAATACAATATCCCTTTAAATGGGGACTATATTTGATAGCATACAGGAGGCACCTTTTTTACCCAAAGAAGTGTATGAAAAAAGATCACCCTAGACCCTATATGCCAAGTTACTGCAAATATTACGTGTTTTAATGCGTTTAAGACTTTTTCCTGATATTCAGGAAAAAAATGATTTTTAAACGCAGGCATTGATGAAATTGGTATACGTCTAATATTTCTGGGGTTTCTTGTATGTCATCAAATACGATAATATCTTCTCCATATGTGTCTTTTATTATCTTTTAACATTTATTTCTTTCAGTCATTAGAAGCGACCATGCTGGGGCACTACCGTGAAGAATTTAAGTCGAACCGTCCCAAGTCCTTTTCTTTTCGCCTCGTATTTATTCTATTTGTCTAAGTTACGGGGATGTAAACACACTAACACCGGTTGTCAAGTGATGTAGGGGACAAACACACACACAAAAAAACACGCCCACAGACATATATAGATATACATATATTTACGACAGGCTTCTTTTAGTTTCCGTCTACCAAATCCTCTCACAAGGCTTTAGTCGGTCCGACATTATAGCAGAAGACATTTGTCGAACATGCCTCGCAGTGGGACTGAACCTGGAAGCATGTGGTTGGGAAGCAAGCTTCTTACCACATAACCAAACCTTTATATATATGTATGCGTACAAACGCATGCGCGCGCGCAAATATACATGTGTGTGTGTGTGTGTGTATGTATATATATATATATTAAAATCAAAATAAGCAACAAAGATATCCAGAGGTAATGCAGTACGATCGTTTCAAGCAACTCCATTTAATTGAAGAATGCAATCATTTACATCAATTTAAATGCAGAGCAATCCTCAGCTGCATAAAGATATAGATTTAAATTATATATATATATACTCTTTTACTTGTTTCAGTCATTTGACTGCGGCCATGCTGGAGCACCGCCTTTTTTAGTCGAGCAAATCGACCCCGGGACTTATTCTTTGTAAGCCCAGTACTTATTCTATCGGTCTCTTTTTGCCGAACTGCTAAGTGACGGGGACGTAAACACACCAGCATCGGTTGTCAAGCAATGCTAGGGGGACAAACAC
>NC_042997.1:111213459-111215959 GCF_006345805.1 Octopus sinensis | reverse complement strand
TTAGTATTTCATATAGGGATGGAGAATATAGAAATCATTTCATATTTATATAAATATATATATATATATATATCAATTTTTATTAATACAGATTTATAGTTAGTTAGTAAATAGTGATTTATTTTTATTAATGAGTTAAATTAAAGGAATATGCTAGACATAATGTTTATTACCTGTAAAAAAAAAACCTTATCAATTAGCAAATATATCAAGAGCCTATAAGATATATTAAAATGTGATGGAAGGGAGGTAATCAAGATGAACTAAATAATTTCACTAAATATATAGAATTTATGCAATTCTATATAGGAAAGTATTAAAAGATTTTAAATTTCACTTTATTCAATTTATTTATATTATAAAATTTTTTAATAATCTATGCAGATTAAATAAAAGCTAGTATGGTATATTATTTCCCTTATTTGGTTATAAAACATTAAGATTTGAAAATTTAGGAATGGTCAGAATACTATTATTTGAAATACTAAAAAATACGGGTGGCACAATGTATGCAGGATACTCCTAGTTCAGAACGGTTATTCTATAAGTTTATATTATTCCTATGTTTCAAAATTTCATATGTCTCCATAGAACAAAGTTCACATCCATCTCTACTATTTTTATAAGGCTGTGCCTTTCTTATTATATCCCATTTTAGGTTAAATTCGATATTTTTTCCTTTCAATTCCCAAATTTTACTGGACAGCATTGTGCAACCCGCCTTAAGTTTAAGTCTAAAACTAGAGAAATGATTGTTCAGGCGTTTCTTTAGATCTATCGAACATCCGAAATAAAAATAGCTATTATTTGAAGTCATTACTGTACATTTATAAATTACGTTTTGAACCAGATACCGGACACCTTGATCTAATTCTACAATTACAACTGGAGGAATGATTTCTGATATTAGTATTATTTAGGAACAAGCTGTTTTCATTTTCATTATTAGAGCTATTATTAGCATTAGTGTTATTTTCTTTATCTATAATTATATTGTTATGTAAGTTAGGGTTGTTTGTTATGAATTTTTTCTCTATTTCCTCACTTTCCACATTTTTATTATTATTATTTATATTATTGATATTATTATTATTATTGTTTATATTAATGTTATTATTATTATTATTATTATTATTATTATTATTATTATTATTATTATTACTGTTGTTGTTGCTATTTATAACATTTCTGGCTAAATATTTTTTCTATTTAGTCTAGCTACTATGGTAGCCATATTTGGAAGAGTAGAGTATGATATTCTCACTGATTTACTAGAAATTATTTTATAATATTTATAGGAAGTAGGGAAGTGTGTTTCTACTATGGACATAAATTTGCCATATATGTTTCTAGAAATTGTGCAGTTGAAGGGAATATTTAGCCATACAACATTTTTCCTTTTGAATTTTTTATTTGAGTAAGAGTGGGAAAGATTAATGTTATCTATATCCTTTAGAGTTTTGTTATTCTCTTTAGTCCTATATTTATATTTATTAGGTTTTTTTTATCAGTGGGAGAGATTTTTATATTATTATATGGACAGACAAATCGAGACAGGAAGAAATCTGTTGCTCTTACAGATTTAAGAATTTTTTAAAATAAGTGAAATTTTAAAAATTTAGTATATTGATGTTCGTTTTTAGGCTGAATCCATTTTTGTGACTTATTCATTCCAGAAAGATTTTAGAAGAATATTATTGAGGTTTAAAGTTTACCTCATCAGAAAACAGGATTTGGAAGCCAACATTTTCTGCATGATAGCTGAGTTTCATGAAATGAAAGTTACCATTAAAAGACGAAGTTTTAAACAAACTGAAAGCGATTATGTCGTATGAAGAGCAAGAGGAAGGACAGCAAGCATGAGAGACAATACATATACAAAGAGAAAGTGATAAAAATTCTGGTAAATATATAGAGAGAGGGGAAGGTGTAAAAGAGATTGATGGTGATAGATAGAGGGAAATTCATAAGTAAAGTTCCTTAAAAAGTATTGTGCAAAAAATCTAGTTCCGTAGACCAAAGATGAAGAAAAGTTTTCTCTTTCAGCAAAAAAGGATTTTGTCCGAAACGTCTGCAATTTCTCCCAAGGACATACAAGCTTTACTAATTTTACAATTTACCATTAAATTTCATGACATAGTTTTACATCTGGATAGCAGAAATCTTCGAATGAGACAAGAGCTGGTATCCACTCGGAACTATGTAGTTAGCAAGCAAACTACTTACGGCACAATAAATACTTACACACAAAATGCACGCACACTCACACACGCACACATACACACACACGACAAGCTTCTCTGAGTTTCCGTCTACAAAATCCACTCACAAGGATTTGGTCGATCCGAGATTATAGTAAAAGACACTCGCCCAAGGTGTCATGTAGTGGGACTGAACCCAGAACCATGTGGTTGCGGAAGCAAACTCCTTACCATTCCTGCATCTATATACATATACATTTACATACATGCACATGCACACACAAACACATATATACATA
>NC_042997.1:111195959-111205959 GCF_006345805.1 Octopus sinensis | reverse complement strand
ATTGAATCTCAACACTAAAATATATATTATATATATATGCTTTTTTTTCTATTTGTTTTCTATGTTTTTGTATTTCATGGTCTCGTTTTTCATCTTGTCAGAATGACATCCTGTACCCATATATGCATGTGTATATACATATATATGTAAGTATGTACATGTATGTGTATATATATATATATATATTATATATATATATATATATATATATACACACATATATAAATTATATATATATATATATATATATATATATATATATGGGTGCTTCAGCCCATTATTAACATGCTTTTTTGTATAGCTTTACGTGTGCTCCGAGTTAAGGTTCTAAAAAATATATTTGTGCATGTATGTATGTAAAGGGGTTGCCAAAAACAAAAACTGTAAGGTTCTTATTTTATTTTCGGACAAAGATTATTTACTTGTTTTTTTTTTTTTGTCTCACATGTCTCATAAAGAAGCTATGAATATTTCACACAACACACACAAAATGGAAACTGAAAATGTACAAAAGAACACTGTTCACACTAAGCGAATCGCGAAAATTATAATAATGTTTTATTGCAAGGCAAATTATTTATAATAAATATGAACTAAAAGAAGAAAAAAAGATATTCTAATGCTGCCAGTTATATTTTTTGGTAAGAGCAACGTATTGCTTCAGGCGTAAAATGAAAAATTGTAAATTTTTAGCGTCCTTTTCAAACTAAAAAAACTCTCGATATAGGACATTTTGCTGAATGACGAACGCTAAAAACATTTTGTACATTGAATTAGGGACCAGCATTCCATGATCAATTACAGAGGCCTGTGAGTTGAAAAAATGTAACATACAACTAACTTACAAAAAATGCAATTGGCCACCTTATTCCACCATCCAAACTTAAGTTGGAGATAACCCTAGCAATATATTTAAATGAAATATCCTTCAGTGGGGAAAAGAGGGCATATGGTATTATAAGTGTCATCGATAAAATAGAGAACGGAGCAAAAGCATAAGTGTAAATCGTATGTGATGCTCCTATCCAGAAGCTGGTTCAGCAATATTTGAGAAAGGTGGCGAGCTGGCAGAATCGTTTGCATGCCGGTTGAAATGCTTAGCTGTATTTCATCTGCTGTTACATTCTGAGTTCAAATTCCACCGAGGTCGACTTTGCCTTTCATCCTTTCGGGGTCAATAAATTAAGTACCTGTTACGCACAAGGGTCGATGTAATCGACTTAATCTGTTTGTCCCGTCTGTGTTTAGCCCATTCTAGGCAGTAAAGAAATAGGTATTTTGTCTGCCATTACGTTCTGAGTTCAAATTCTGCCAAGGTCGACTTTGCCTTTCATCCTTTCGGGGTCGATGAAATAGGTACCAGTTATGCACTGAGGGCAATGTAATCGACTTGATCCCTTTGTCTGTCCTTGTTTGTGCCCTCTATGTTTAGCCTCCTGTGGGCAATAAAGAAATACTCATCATCATCATCATTGTTTAATGTCCGCTTTCCATGCTAGCATGGGTTGGACAATTTGACTGAGGTCTGGCGAACCAGATGGCTACACCAGACTCCAGTCTGATCTGGCAGAGATTCTACAGCAGGATGCCCTTCCTAATGCCAACTACTCCAAGAGTGTAGTGGGTGCTTTTACGTGCCACCAACATGAGGGCCAGTCAGGCGGTACTAGCAATGGCCACAGTCAAATGGTGCTTTTTACGTGCCACCTGCACAGGAGCCAGTGCAGCGGCACTGGCAACGACCTCCCGAGAATGTTTTTTCATGTGCCACCAGCTAAAGTGCCAGTAAGGCGATGCTGGTATATTCGAGAAAGGGGAAGACAAAGAAAACTATGAAGAACATCGGTGAAGGAGCTGACTCCGGCTTGTTGTCAGCTTTGTGGTACAATATGAGCAGGTGGTCAGTACTGATGTAACATGTGTCGAGATAAGGGTTCAGGTGGGACTAAAATGGACATAAATGTCCCCCATGATCTCACAACCCCAATACAGCAATTATGACCTGTAGAGGGTGTTGTGAGGAATGCCTCAAGCCTCAACATCTGAAGGTGATGAGCAAACTGCCTTGCACGTGACAGCAAAATCTATCAAATCTTTTCTCCCAAAATGATCCAAAAACAAATACAGCAACAAATGTGGTCGGTCCCAGCGTGGCACCTGACGGAACTTCAGCTGAATCTTCAGGTAGAAGTGCCTCTTTCTTCAAAGCAGTCCGTCAAACTCAAAATCCTCTCTCCAGCCCACATCCAGCGAAGTCAGGGAGAGTCGCCTACAACAAAAACAACAGCTAATACTAAACAACTAGGAAGTACCCCTGTGTAGCAGCATCCCAACTACTTATGAAAATGGGGAGTAGGCGGGACCTAAAGGAGATGAGCATACTTTCTCAGAAAAATGAAAACAAAAAAAAATATAAAAAGTTATTTTAAAATCCACAGAAAAGTACACTTACAACAAAGATGAAACTCTTTTTGTAGAGGAAGAACCTTTATTTTTATGAAACAGAACCATTGTCCTGCGAGATGGAAGTAGTTTTTTTTTTTACTCATTGTCTGCCACCAAGCTTATTATATGCCATTTCCCCCTGAACAAAATAAATTTGCAGCAATTCACAATGATAACTAAGCTATAAGATGCTTACAAAATATACATAAGGAATATCCTGATGAAGGCCAAATCGAGAAGAAAATGGGTTACATTTTGAAGAGTATTAAAACATAGAAAGCACCACTTTTGAAGACACACTTGACCATCTGTTATATTTCTATAAGCCAGAAGAGTTTGGCTATTGTCTTCTTCATAACACAAGAATTCTTCTCTTAACCTTGAGCCCACACGATATTCAAGTATAAAACCCGTCAATTTATCAAAACTTGGTCAAAAAGACCTTAAACTTTTCAAAATCCATTATAAGCAGGAATGAAAATTAAATAAAAGTATTAACCTTAATCTAGAAAATCTTAAACCATGATATCTTTTGTAACAGGAAATCTTCTACTACCATTTTGGTATGATAGGATGGGCACTGAGGGTTTGGTTTTTCTGGTAAATGGTTTCGTTTGAGTTGAAGAAAGAACTCCAACTGATCAAATGATGAGTCTACGGAAATGATGGTCTATTAATAACGAATAAACTCAACGCAAAACAAATAGAATCATTGATGAAAAAAATCATATCATTTCATCAATTAATAGGAATTAAGATAACCCCTGAACATTATATTACTGTTGGTAATTTTCATGATTATAATTCTCAATTTAGTGCCATGTATTAAGCATATTAGAAACCAAAGAAATCTGTGTTACATCCATCATGTATCTTGCCATTCCATTAGCATTATTAACTATATATATAAAAAAATGTTTAATTAAAAAAAAATTTTTTTAAACTGCTTCAGTTCCACTTTCAAAGCTTGTTGCTATAAAGTAAGCGTTTCTTCATTCTGTGAATACTTGCAATGAGACATTGTCTAAAAATGAAAGAAAATGAGAAACATGACTTATATTGAAGAATCATTAACAACAGAAACATAGCTTGGTACAATCCCCTTTCAACATCGATGTAAAAACACCCAATATGACACTTTTTTCAATTAATTACTAAACTTTCTCTAATCATTCCACAAATACGACAATCTTTTACAACAAAATACTGTTGTCACGGCCTATGGTTGTTGGTCTGATTTGTGGTGGTGACTGGTTGAGTTGATGAATGAAAATAGGTTTCTTGGGTTGCATGAAAGAGTTACTGAACATCACCCATGAACATTTAACAGAGGATTTTATTATCACACATAAAGACAAACCGTATTGGCCTTTTTTACAAATGACAACACCAACAATTACATATTGGGAGAAAGATACTGCTTGGAGTTTACGGCAAGCTATTGCTATGGCAAAATGCGATTTGCCCAATATCCCAATATAACTGGAAAGAACTGAACTATATTCATGGTGATGGAGATTCCTGTTATCATTCTGCACCATCTGCCTTAAACATTTCCTGAGTTGTCTGACTGGTAAAAATGTGTGCCGAATGGTTTTTATTGGGAATCAGAAGTGAAATTCTAATTCTAGAATGTTCAATAAAACCTATCTATGCCATTACCTCATGTTGATTAGTTGGCTAAAGACCAATCACAATAGAAGGCTTAATAGTTAGTGATTTATGATAGCACATGCTTTCTATCACCTTAAGGATATCTTTGTAGTTTTGGAATGATGAGCATTTCTTAACTATTCACCATACACACGCACACATGCCTAGATACATAAACACATACATGATGGACACTCCCATCAAAGACAACGTAGGAGCGTTCAGCTTTTACCGAACGACCTGTACAAATGATCTGTCTGTGGTGATAAAATGTTTGTGCTCCACAGTAGCTTACTCTCCCTCTATCAAATCAAAGTCGTCTGAACTGGTTCACGGTGTACCATGTGTCAGGTGACGAAGCGATTGCAGAGCAACATGAGACAAAGGGATTTGCTCAAGAACACAACACCCGGTTCAAAATTCAAAAATTCCAATTCTAAAGGGTTGAAACAAACCCGAGAAATGCTGGGCGATACTGCTAGTTAAAATTAAAATTAAGATTTATAACTTAAACTTTGCGCATTGGGTATGTCCCTAGTACAATGCCTGCAAAGTAAGTTCACTTACTATGGCAGCCTGGCATCATCCACAATAATCGCATAATCGTTGCTGGATCTGCGTTGGGAATTTCTCAGTTTCTGTTGAGTATAGTAGATACCGGAAACTTCGTTTATCCCAACAATTGTTTCAACGCACATTGCATTGCTCCCTCGCGGCGGGGGTGGGGGTGGTGGAGGG
This sequence comes from Octopus sinensis, assembly GCF_006345805.1. NCBI lineage: Eukaryota > Metazoa > Mollusca > Cephalopoda > Octopoda > Octopodidae > Octopus > Octopus sinensis. Next base: position 111,201,123 of record NC_042997.1, on the reverse strand, counting down.
GGAACGATACCACGGGTTATGTTACATTTGTAACGAGAAACTGTGCTGCATCACCTGATGAGATGTTTCTACAGCATGGGATGCACCATAATTCATTGTACAGTGTTTCCCAGCCGCAAGAGAGTGATGCAGGATGTGTCGAAACGATCGTTGGGATAAAGTGTCCAGTATATTCTATCTTGTGTATGTGTGTGTATACATACACACATATATATATACATACATGTATGTATGTGTATATATATATGTATATATGATTTTGATTTTGATTTTTCCAGTTTCAGCTAATGAGCTGTGGCCATGCTGGGGCAATGCATACATATATATATAGGCATGCATGCATATATATATATATATATATAACGGGAAGGTTTACGAAAATAAACAAAAGACAAAGGCAGGTGGAGTACAAACAAACAAATGTATTAGTATGGCGCTCAGGAATAGAAATAGAACAAGTCTTTTACGTTTCGAGCCTACGCTCTTCGACAGAAAGATACACAGAAAAGAAACAAGGAGAGAAAAACAATGCATGTAGGAGCTAACGGTCTATCATGGCGTTCTTTATATATATATATATATTTATATATAAAGTTAATCCAAATATGAAAACACAACGCGAAGACGTGGAACAAGTATAGTGTTATTGGACGCTCGAGAAGGAAACAAAGAAGGAGGATTTAACGTTTCGAGCGGAGCTCTTCGTCAGAAACATAGAAAAAGGAAAGGTCCAAGGAAGGGAAGACGGAGGAAAAAAAATCGCCAATGATACACACACGGTCACATATATATGCATATATATATATATGTGTGTGTGTGTGTGTGTGTATACACTTGGATATAGGGACATAAGCAATTAAATATGTATGACAAAAAATAAATAAATCTATAAATTTCTCTGAACTTTTATTCAATCATCTGGAAAATAATTTCTCGCACATTTCATTTGCCAAGCATACAATGACAAAACAAACACACTTCATTATCTATCTATCCATCTACATAGATAAGATAGATAGAGAGAGAGAGAGAGAGGAGAGAGAGAGAGAGAGGAGGGAGAGAGAGACAGGTGGAAAGACAGCTATCGATAACTAAACAAACGTGTTGATCAATATAGATAGGTAGAGAAAGAAAGAGAGAGAGAGAGAGAGAGAGAGAGAGAGAAAGAAAGAGAGAGAGAGAAAATATGAGGAACAGAAATAGAGAAGAGAGCGAGGAAAGGAGAACGAAAGCGATATATTCTTCTCCTTTTCCCAGTTGTTAGCACCTCTAAAACAAGGAACTACAACAAGATCCTTGCTAATATATTACCTCATTTCTTTTATTTCCGTAGTGTGAGGTCGCTACGTAATGGCGACGACAGCGCAGTTGCCGCCCTTGTTCTACCTCATTAGGTAGCCTCTATCTGATTGGTCACTAATTAGGCAGATACTTGCCGTCGCCATGACGACGGTTATTACTATTATTAATATTATTATTGCTATTATTATTATTATGTACTACGTCCCAACCAAATGCAAGTTTCGATGATAGCATGACCTATTTTTTATTAATTACACGTTACAAGCTTGACCTATATATACAAGCAAACAAAGCTACATTCTCTATCTCTCTCTCTCTCTATTTATTTATCTATCTATCTATGTATATTTTGTACATACGTATACATACATATATTATAAATATTTATAGTTTATTTATACACATATGCATACACGTTATATATCATGTATATTGTATATGTATACATATATATATATATATATATATATATATATTATATTATATAATATATATAATATAATATATATATATATATATATATATATATATATATATATATATATATACATACACATACGTTCGTGTGAAGCAGTTTTTAAAAGAGAAATCGTAATAATATAAAATTAACTGGAATTTTAAATCTTCAATTATTGTGTAGCAGAGATATTAATATTTAGGTGTGTTATTCTATATGTAAATATGTGGGAACTTTATGTACGTGTATATATACAAGAGCGTATGATGCCTCTGTGGTGTGTGATACCTTTTTAATTCAAAACATAGTAACACAGACACGCTTGCGTGCATTTGTATACAAAAACAGATACACATGCACACACACACAGTCACCTTACAATGAAATACGCTTGTACATGTATAAGTGATTTGTAAAACCTTTGCGATCATCACAGAATCGAGATGTTCGCCCATTCGTGTGTCATCATCGTTGCCTCCATCACGTGCGTGAATGTCATCTGTTATATACATACATGCGTACTATTGTTTAGCCCCAGGTCAGCCCTGAACGAACAGATCACTGACCAGTAAGCCTTCTAACCGTAACCATCCATCCTATTTCAAACACTGTATAGCCAAGTACTACATTATCCAACGTGACATAATTTTAAATCAGTTGAGGGGTATATAGCTGCTATTTCTAGCGGATCACGAGACCACGTAGAGGCTCCCAAGTTGGCTCGTGTTTGTGTATGGATTTATGGGTCCAGTGGCGTAATTTATAAACATTGTGTTTATATTAAGTTATTTAAATCAGAACAGTGTGAATACTTTAAAAAAAAAACCTATCAATAAGTATAGTTATCAAAGATCAATAGTGATGTGATAAATTTCTTTTTACTTCAATTTAATTGTAAAAAATAAAATATGTTGGAGAAAGACAAGAAAGTCATCCGTTGGGAAGAAAATAAACAATCGGAGAGGAAATAAGAGCTGTTGAGTGACATGGAGAAAATTAATTAAAAAAAGATTAACCAAACTAATTCTTCGGTTTTTGTTTGTTTGTTTCTAATTAGTATTAGTGTAATTAAACAGGAGATAATTAGAAAGAGGAAAAGGATTAGAAAATAAATTCTAGTTGTATGAAAACGTTTGTAAAACGGACAGGCAGCTTGATGTGTGCCTAAACAGAGAATGAATGAGTAAATGGCTATAATGATGACGACGACAATGATCATGATAACGATGATGATGATGTTTGAAAAAGAAGCGCCAAGCACTTGGAACCAAAATTACTTTTTCAACCCAAGAAACTGCAAAGAAAAAAATAACGGTGTTTATAGTGTAATAAGCTAACATCATTTATCCTTGTTCCACATTATTATCTTTTTATTTATCATCGTCTTAGCTTTCAAATTATTCCAACATCTTCGTATATCTTCTAATAACGTCTCCACGATCTTTTTACTACTTCTCTCTCTCTCTCTCTCTCACACACACACACACATGCAATCTTTATCTCTCTTCTTTTCCTTCTCTACCTTCTTTCTTTCTCTCTTCTCTCTTCCCTTTCGCCCCTCTCTGGCATTCCTCTACCTCTCTTCTTATCCTTTCCTGCTACCTCTCTCTCTCTTTTCCTCTACTACTCCTATTCCTCTTCTCCTCCTACCTCTTGGTACTTTCTCTTCTCTCGCTCTTCTACCACTCTTTTCCTACTCCACCGTTCTCCTTTTTTCTCTCTCTCTCTCTCTCTCACTCTATCTGACTTACTCGCTTCCTCCTTTATCTCTCTTACCTCTTACAATTCTGCCTCTCTCTCTCTCTCCTTCTCGTGTATCTCCCTTTTACTTCTTTGCATATCACTTTAACTCTTCCTACCTCTCTCTTTTCACTCATATTCTATTACACCTCTGTCATCCCCTCCATTACATCTATCCTACCTCACAGCAATCTATTTTCCCGCTCTTCTCCGACTCCAACCTTCACATCTACTTTCACTTGTCCCCCCTTGTTATCTTCACTGTCCCCATTTACTCAAACTCCCTTCATCACCATTTCTCTCTCTCTTCTCTCTTTCTTTATTTCTCTCTCTGTCTCTTCTATATCTCTTTCTTTATTTCTCTTTCTCTGTCCTCTTTTTCTTTATTTCTCTCTCTGTCTCTTCTCTATTTCTCCTCTCTTTCTTTATTTCTCTCTCACTCTCTCTCTTCTTGCTTTGTTTCACATCTCCAGCATTTCACTTCCATTTCAAACTGCATCACGTCACCCCTTCGTTTTATCAATAAAATTTAGCGAGGAATAATAATGAACGATGGTTATTCTATTACATAGAAATCCAACTTTAATATAACCTTTTAACGATCATTTGTGGCTATTTATTGAAACAAATCTGGACACTTGAAAACTTCTGGAGTGGAGACAATCAGTTAATGCCAAACCACACATAATGTTTTATTAAAGATCTAATTAAAGTAGGGAGTTAATTAAGAGAGAAAAGAAATTGCGATTATTATGTCAGCATTTGTGCGTGCTATACTATTTTATTCTAACATAAATATTGAAACATTAAATATAAAATATTCTAAACTTTTTAAAAAGTGTAACTGTTTCTTTAGTTACCTAACCATTCATGTTTTGGAATTGTTGACTAGATACCTAGGTACACAAATATTGCAAGCCATCCACTATCTCAGATTTACGTATATATATATATGTGTGTGTGTGTGTGTGTGTATATATATATATATATACATACACATACACAAACATTTCCCTATTACTATCAAAGTTATTCTCCCAATATAGTGTTATATATATAAATATATGTATACATCTGCGTATATTTGTGCATACGTATCTTAAGTATACGCGTATATATATATATATATAGCACATACTTATAAAGTACATGAGTATATAATTCTCGTTTTACGATCTGCTGTTTATAGTTTTCGGAATAAAGGTTTTTTTTCACTCTCTCTTTCTTTCTCTCTCCTTTCCTCGTACCCTCACTCCTACTCTGCCTCTCACTCATACACTCTCGTTTTCACTCTCTCACACTTTCTCTCTTTTTTCTCAATCTCTCCCACCTCTCTCACTATCACTCTCTCTATCTCTCATCCCTCTACCCTCGTTAGTTTCCTTCTCCCTCTTCCTCTCCGCTCAATATTTCAACATTTAATAAACACAGAATTGATGTTTAGATGAAGTTGATAAAGGTGAAGGTCACCCTACTTAGAAATATGTGTCTGTATACGGCCGTGTGTGTGTATATATGTGTATGTATATGTGGATGTGTATGTGTGTACTTTTACATGCCTCTATAGTATTTTTATTTGTAGCTCATGCATGGTTACTTATGCGCCCATGTATGTTTGTGTATATATATATATATATATATATGTATATATATATAATATATATA
>NC_042997.1:111153459-111190959 GCF_006345805.1 Octopus sinensis | reverse complement strand
ACTCACACACACACACACCACACCCTCACACAGACGCACACACAAACCCCATAGACACACACTCATACACGCATACACACACTCACACACACACTCACACTACACACTCACACACATACACTCGCCCCCCATACACAATCACTCTCACACATACACATCACACACATTCACACACATACACATCACACACACACACTCACACATACACACTCTCATACACACACACTCCCCATACACACATGCACTCCACACACACGCACACATACACCACACACACATACATACACCAACTCTCATGCACACATTCACCCCATACACACATGCACTGACCCCCCCACACACACACATACTGCTATACACACAAACGTATATACGATTCTGTCATGCTATTTATTGAATCATTCAGGATAGTAGTTTTCATCCATTTTACACTCATTCATCCCTTTTTGAATACAGTGGACCCTGGCAGCCATTTCAAGTTTAAAAACTTGTTTTATAGGCACTTTTTCCCAAATTCCTATTTGGTTTTCCACACTTTCACGTCTGTAGTTTCAACAATGTAAAGCGTTAGAGAAAGAAACCAAGCTTGCTTCTTGCATTAAATACATCTAAAGCCCAAGATGGGACACATTGGAACTGAACAGGGAAATATGTGGTTGGGAAGCAAGCTTCTTTCCACACAGCCACACCCGTGCCATTTACTCAATGCTGCCCTGACTCAAGACAAGGAAATTATCCAATGTTTGTTGGGTGAGGTAAAAAGTGTTTATTCTGTGTCCAGCAAATGTGGAGAAGACACAAAAAAGGAGAGAGGAAGTGAAAAATGTCAAAAACCATTTACTCTCTTTGGTGTTAGTTTCACCAAAAATTTCCTTGGCCAGAACAGATAAGAACACTTTAAATATATCTAAGGAAAGTCTTTCTCTTTTACTTTTTTACTTGTTTTAGTCATTTGACTGTGGCGATGCTTGAACACCACCTTTAGTCGAGCAAATCGACCCCAGGACTTATTCTTTGTAAGCCTGGTACTTATTCTATCGGTCTCTTGCTGAACCGCTAAGTTACGTGGATGTAAACACACCAGCATCAGTTGTCAAGCGATGCTAGGGGACAAACACAGACATACATACATATGTATATATATGCGACGGGCTTCTTTCAGTTTCCGTCTACCAAATTCACTCAGAAGGCTTTGGTCGACCCGAGGCTATCGTAGAAGACACTTGCCCAAGATTCCATGCAGTGGGACTGAACCCGGAACCATGTGGTTGGTAAGCAAGCTACTTACCACACAGCCACTCCTATGCCTACTTCATGATCATTTATTCAATGTATAGTCAGATGTCAACAAGACGTCCCTTACATCTTTTTTATCATTGAAGAGTTACTTCCACCTCTGCCAGACAAATTCAGTTTTGTTGTTCAGATCCTACAACAGATAGGGGGTGAGACAGAAAAACATCCCATATTTTACATGACTATTGGTACAGTGCCAATGTAGTTAAGCAAATGGTAATGATGTCTTTGTGTAGTTAGTGCTTTACCATTTTTGTTTCAATTACAAATATGGTGTGATTCAGTGTACGCTGTACATTTTCTGTTTAAAGTTTTGTCAAAATTTATAAATATGGAGGAGTTGTTTTGCCACACCCCATATTTGGGAAGAAGGCAACATAGAATAATACCTTGGGCATCAATGATGCTTCATATAAGATTTACAAAGACTGTTTTTATGTCTTCGGAGTGATGAGGATTCTAATGCAGCAAGCATGGAATGAAGGAACTTCAGAGAGTATTTGTACATGACCAAAGGACTTATGGGTGCTTAAGGAACACAGGGTGTGATCAGTTGATTGGTTGTCTTCGATGTTCCTCTTCAATGTAAAGGGTTAGAGTGTTTTGAGTGGTGAGTGAAGGCACATGGCTTAGTGGCAGGAGTATTCGGCTCACAACCATAAAGTTGTGAGTTCAATTCCTGGCAGCACTTTGTATCCTTGAGCAAGACACTTCATTTCACATTGCTCCAGTCAACTGAGCTGGCAAAAATGATTTCTACCTGTAATACAAAGGGGCCAGCCTTGTCACATTTCTGTGTCACACTGAGTCTCCCTGAGTACTAGATTAAAGGTACGCATGTCTGTGGAGTGCTCAGCCACTTCTGCACCTTAATTTCCTGAGCAGATGTTCCGTTGATCGGATCGGCTGGAACACTCGTCGTGACCAATGGAGTACCAGTTTATGGCATGCTGTCAAAGTCTTTGACAGGAAGCAAACGGACAGGAGAACTTAGAAATGGTAACAGTCATGTAGTGAATTGGCAGAGTCGTTAGAGAGTCAGGCAGAATGCCTTTGCAGTTTTTGTTTTGACTCCTTACAGTTTGAGTTCAAATCCTTTTCCAGTCACCTTTGCCTTTTATTCTCCCAGGGACGATAAAAAGGAACGAATCCAAGGTGGTACAATGACAGAAGTGTTAGAACATTAGATTGGATGTTCTTGTGTTCAAAGTTTAAGTTCTGCTATGGTTAACTTTGTGAGTAAACTTAACTCATCACCAGGAACCCATCTAAAAGTTGCAAACATTCAGACATAATGCATTTGGAAGGCATTATGGAGTGGGGAGATGAAAGAAATAGCGTAAAATACAAAGGTCTTGGTAGGAATTTAGTAAGGCATGTATGGCACTTTCACCAGAGGTGAGGATGTTGTGAGATTGAAGCTAGATCCAGAATATTCTTTCTGGTTGATATGGGACGTAGGAAGAATATGGCAGAGAATTGAGAAGGGAAATAAAAAAAATGTTTGACTATTTATATATGGTATGAGATGTTTTGGCACAGCTGTTTTGGCGCCGCTTATTTGGTGTCACTGATTTATTTAACATCAGACGGTTTAATGTCTCTCATTCAGTGTGTGTATGTGTGTGTGTGTGTGTGTGTGTGTGCATGAGAGTGTGTTTGTGTGCATGTGTGTGTGTTCATGTATGCTGGCAGAAATGTTAGCACGCCGGGCAAAATGCCTAGCGGTATTTCATCCGCCGCTACGTTCTGAGGTCAAATTCTGCCGAGGTTGACTTTGCCTTTCATCCTTTCAGGGTCGATTAAATAAGTACCAGTTATGCACTGGGGTCAATATAATCGACTTAATTCGTTTGTCTGTCCTTGTTTGTCCCGTCTGTGTTTAGCCCCTTGTGGGTAGTAAAGAAATAGATATGTATGTGTATGCATGTGTATGTATGTGTTTGTCTTCAAATACACTCATGCATGCATCTTCTACCGTTTGCTTCAGTCTTTAGACTGCTGTCATGCTAGAGCACTACCTTGGAGTAATTTTAGTTTTTATGAATCAACCCCCATTAAAGGTTGTTGTCGACTTATGACTTATCCGACTCACGACCGATTGACTTTACAACGATTGGCGCGCCAGCTCCTGGCAGCAATAATAAATAGTCCAGTTGAAATTTAATAGCCTAAATTTCTTAGAAATTAACCTGTCTATGGATGATGTCAGCTAACAAATGCTTCTCCTAGGTTTAGTTATTGATTGCCACTGTGTTGGATGATTATTCTGTTGTGGAGACATCAAGGCAACCTCATATTTGTTTATAAGACGACTGCTTAAGACTCTGAAATCTTTGACTAACGCCTGTATAATAGTATAATACAGAATGGTGTGTGTGACTTTTACCTGAGAATGTTCCTTAATCCTTTCATTACTGTATTTATTTTGAGATGCTTTGTGTTCCTTTCAATTACTTTAAATATAACAAATAATTTAGTAAAATATCTGTTATCTTTCAGCTAGTGTTAGGAACATAAATTGTGACTAAGGTTTGGTGGAAAATTTTAATTCAAAACTTATGAAAACAAGACATTTGTATCTCAGAACCAGAGCCAGTTTCAGCCAGGTTGGTAACGAAAGGGTTAAGTATGTAGAAATATAAAACAAAGTTTTACAGAGGGCGCACACTCTCCTACCCTGATTTAATCTCCAGGGATACAGGCAATCCAGCAACAGGACCTCCGTAATGCCATGATGGACCGTGAAGTCTGGCATAGCATGGTAAATTCCATTGTCTCGACCACGGTCGAACAATGATGATGATGATGATATGTAGGCCTATAGGCTGACTTACGACCAAATTGGCTTACGACCAGTCAGTCGGAACCAATTCTGGTCATAAGTCAATGACGACTTGTACTTATCTTTCTTTTTTAAAAGTTTGGTACTTATTCTGTCTGTCTGTCTGTCTCTTTCACCGAACTGCTAGGATATGGGGACATAAAAACATCAACACCTGTTGTTAAGTGATGGTGGGGGACAAACATAATGCAGTGTGTTTGTGTGCATGTGTGTATATTCATGTATGTATGTGTATGCATGTGTATATGTGTATGTATATGCGTATGTATGTGTATGTCTTCAAATACACTCATGCATGCATCTTTTACCTTTTGCTTCAGTCTTTAGACTGTTGTCATGCTGGAGCATCAGCTTACACATACGTATGTGTGTGTGTGTGTGTGTAAGATTAGATGGAGTTTGTGCTGAAATGCTTAAAGCAGAGGCCAAAACATTACCAGTTATTTTCCAAAATATTTTACAAAATGTCTGCATCAATGAGGAAATACCAAACAACTGGAAAAAGGGACTCATTGTGAAATTACCAAAGAAAGGTGATGCATCAGACTGTAATAATTGGAGAGGAATCACTCCATTATCAATCACCAGTAACATATTCACCCATATCATATTGCAGTGCATCACAGCTGCAGCAGGAGACCAATTACTTTGCCAAGAGCAGGCTGGAATCAGGAAAGGAAAATCATGTATTGACAATATTTTTGTAATTTGCCAAATACTCGAACAATCCCATGAATGGAACTCATCTTTGTACGTGCTGTTTGTTGACTTTATAAAAACTTTCTAATGCTTTCACCAATATTCTCAGACACTATGATTTTCCGCAGAAATTAGTCAAGATGATTCAGTTATTGTATGAAAACTTCGAATATCAAGTTATACACAACAATAAACTGACGGATCCGTTTGAAATCAAAACTGGACTCAAACAAGGATGCGTGTTATCACCAATCTTATTTTCATTGGCAGTGAATTAGTTGATGCAAAAAATGACAAAAGAATATAAATGAGGCAGAGGACGGAGTACAACTCAACTAGAAGAGCTAGATTATGCAGATGACATTTGTTTGTTCCTATACACGCCTCAGGAGTTACAAGGCAAATCTGAAAGACTTAGTCAAATAGCCAACACCATAGGTCTCAAAATCAACAAGAAGAAAATGTACACTCTTTGTAAAAATATAACAGATGTGGACCATGTGACATTGAATGATAAACCAATCAGAAATGTTGACGAGTTTACCTATCTAGACACCAAAATAACAATGGATGGAGACTGTATTCATGAAATAAATACAAGAATTGGCAAAGCCAACCAAACCAATCATTTGGTATGTTAAACTCAATATGGAAATCACCAATATTCAACTTGAGCACCAAAATACGATCTTACAAAGGCAACATACTTAGCATCCTCCTCTGTGAATCCGAATCTTGGAAAACAACCAAAAGTATTGAAAACAAATTGGAGGGGTTTCAAAATAAATGTTTATGAAAAATTTTGAAGATCTGCTGGCTGAATATGATCTTGAATAACCAATTACACACCAAGGCTAACGTGAAACTAATAAGGGAAACTAGAAGCAAGGAGATGGAAATGGCTGGGTCGAGTTTGTAGCTATAAACGAAACTGAATTGTCAGGATCGCTTTGCAATGGGTTCCACAAAGTAAAAGAAGATGGTGGCTGACCAAAGGAAATGTGATGGAGAACAATAACGGAAGATATTAAAAGCAGAGGGTTAACAATGGAACAAGTTGTCAAGAACGCTTTCAGGGTTAGAAGGTGGAATCATGAGTTAGTGAGTTCGATTCCCAAACCAGGCTGTGTGTTGTGTTCTTGAGCAAGATACTTTATTTCATGTTGCTCCAGTTAACTCAGTCTAGAAATGAGTTGTGATGTCACTGGTGCCAATCTATATCAGCCCTATTGCCTTTCCCTTGGATAACACTGGTAGTGTGGAGAGAAGAGGCTGGTATGCATGGGTAACTACCGGTCATCCATAAACAAGCTTGCCCAAATGTGCCTTGGAGGGGAACTTTCTAGGTGCAATCCCATGGTCATTCATGTACTCAAGGGGGTTCTGGATGCAATATGTACTTAGCTGGACATAATTTTCTATCATCTGCTGACATTTGTTCCCTTTTTTTCTCTTTTACTATTTCCTTCTCTATTTATTCTATTTCCTTTAAAAATTTCTCCCAGGCGTTGGCCATTACAATTCATTTTGGTCTAACAGCCTTTAATGTTTGTCTTCGTCAATTGTTTACTTTATACATCCACTCTGTTTTTTGTTTGTTCGAAGCCTTAAAACTCCACAAATTTTATATTTTAAAAATTTCTGGATGCTGCTGTCTTATGAAGTTTTCCTATCTTGTCGTTAAAAGCATGAAACAGGGAGTAATTAACAGTCGACAACTGAGGAGGAGTTTGACTTCTTTTCATTTGTTCTGTACTTGTCTCTCGTGTGTTCACGTATTTTTCCCTTGTTAGTGATGTATTTGATGTATCTTATATTTATTCATATATATATGTATATGATAGAAATATTAAAATTACTAAGTCTCTCTAAAAGAGATTACGGCAGCGTTACTCGAAATTAATTGTTATCGCCATATTAATATGGCAGTCTTATAGATATAAGACAAAAGCTGTCGCTGATTAGCTCCATGAGGCCATTGCCTTAAGCTAGCTATTTGACAGTTTGTGTCAACTTTAGTCTTATATCTATAAGACTGCCATATTAATATGGCGATAACAATTAATTATATGTATATACATGTAAGAAGGATGACCACTACATGGACATCCATTATGCTAGAAGTAGATCCGCTATAGTCTTACCACTAAGAAAGGAATGTTCTCAAGAAAATTTAGCAAACGCTAGAACGTAAGCGAGCAAGACAAATGAAAAGAAACAAAATATAGATTAATCATAAACTGATTTCACTATTAACTCTAATGCAAAATTACTTAAATAATTGTCCGTAGCTCTTCAGTATGATCATCATTGCAAATATAATATGCAGAACTATACACGAGACATCCGCATGAGACTGAATGTATGTATGTATGTAATATGCATGCATGTATGTATGTATGTCAGGTCACTTTCGAGTGCTACTGGTAACATGTAACCCAGTACAACCTGTTGCATGGTTGGGTCGTCGGTGACTAAACCGGCAACCCCACCAAGCTTGCTTGGTGAGGAGGGTGTTTATTGGACACCCTGTGGGATGAAAAACAAAACCCGTCAAAGGGTGGAGGAACTCTTGAGAGTCAACGGCCATCCAATAAATATCTTAAGGCTGTATCATGCACAGGAAATAGAAATAATCGGACTGAACACCCGATCGCGTGGTTAAACCATTGGGAGTGAAGGACTCCTAGCCTTTGTTAGGGCATCCTTCTAGGAGAAGGTAACTCAGGTAACTGGGATAACTCCAATATAAAACCTGCGGTTCAGTGGTTACCGATGATGCTGACTTGTTCTTCTTTTCGGATTATGGCTGCTGTTGCTTAGTGAGTGGGATTGACTCAGTGCACAACCTTTCCTCACTTTAAAAAAAATCTTCTTGCACAGGCATTGCACGATAACAACATTGATTAAGCTTCGTGCAATGGCCATACTCGATAATGAGGGGGCAGCCACCATGTATATATCCAAAGTGATGGACTAGAGCAGGTAAAATCCAGACTACATATGTTTCCTAACTACTTCCAAAGATCTGCTAGCCAGGAAACATATGCAGCCTGGATTTAACCTGCTCCATTCCCTCAATTTGAATTTTTATTTAAATTCATAGCAACCTGAGATGCTAACCATGAGCTAGAAAACATTTTTTCAGCTTACTGAACATCGATATGAGAAAAGCCTACAACCTTCAGCGCCAATAAACTGTTATTGTTCCTGAAAGTTGCTTTTATACTTACAATGGACAGCTTGAAGCTTACTAACTTCCTACACTTGGATCTTACAGTTGCATATCATTATGTATGTATGTATGTATGTATGTATGTATACATGTATGCACACGCACACACACACACACAAACACAGATGCACACATCTTCCAGGCAGCAAGGTGGCAGAAATGTTAGTACACTGGGCGAAATGCGTAGCTGTATTTCATCTGATGTTACATTCCAAGTTCAAATTCTGCCGAGGTCGACTTTGCCTTTCATCCTTTCGGGGTCGATAAATTAAGTACCAGTTACGCACTGGGGTTGATGTAATCGACTTAATCTGTTTGTCTGTCCTTGTTTGTCCCCTATGTGTTTAGCCCCTTGTGGGTAGTAAAGAAATACATATATTTCCATCAACGTAGTTAAACATCCATGTGTCACCAATATATCTGAATGATTGATAGAAATTATTGAATGCGATTGCTAACAATAACTACAACCAATAGAATGGTTAAAAGAATAAACAATAAAAGCTATTGATTTTTTTTTAATGACCAATTTACTGTACTGTGCTGTATTATTGAAACGGAACATTTCTGACCAATATCATTGTTGCCATTTGGAGAATATGTTTCAACGAGAAAAACTAACCAGAACAAGGAAGTTTCTGTCACCAATAAATAGTGGCTTAAGCAGGCCGAAACTTCGAAGTCACTGTCAATAATATCCTTGTTTAAGAATTATGTTCTTTTATTCTTTTACTTGTTTCAGTCATTTGACTATGGCCATGCTGGAGCACTGTCTTTAGTTGAGCAAATCAACCCTAGGACTTATTCTTTGTAAGCCTAGTACTTATTGTATCAGTCTCTTTTCCCAAACTGCTAAGTTACAGAGATGTAAACACATCAACATCAGTTATCAAGCGATGGTGCGGGGACAAACATATACATACATACATACATACATATATACATATACATATATATATATGAATATATATATGATGGGCTTCTTTCAGTTTCCATCTCCCAAATCCACCCACAAGGCTTTGGTCATCCTGAGGCCACTCCTGTGCCCTTATATACATTTATACATACATACATACATACATACATACATACATACATACATACATACATATATATATATATATATATATATAAAATACAAAATGAGACAAGAACGCAAAACATCCAGAAGATGATACAAAAAACATGGACAGGTCATTCGAAGCCTTTAATCCTCAGTCAAGAACCAGATCATCCTCACAATTTCGGCTGATTAATCATGAGATTGCTCCAATCTGGCCAGCCCCAAGGAAAAACTAAGCTAAGAGCATTAGATTCCTTGGAAGAAAGCAGCGAATGTATACGAAACAAGGACGGAAAACGGATGATGTTACATGAATATAAAAACAAAAAAAAATATATATGTATATATATTTATATATTAAATTAGAGATAAAACCACTATTAGGCAAATCAAACAGTGAAAATCATAAACCAATATTGGTTTATGATTTTCACTGTTTGATTTGCCTAATAGTGGTTTTATCTCTAATTTAATATATATATTTATACTAAAAAATTAGATTTAATCCTTAATCTAATTTTTCCCTGTAAGTTTGGATTTACTCCCTATTATTATTATATATATATATATATATATATATTTATATATATATATATATATACATATATATATATACATATATATACATATATATATATATATAATATATATACATATATATATATACATATATATACATATATTCTTGATTTATATGTCGCTTGAGACTATGTTACTTTGTCTAAAGCAGTTTCAAACTACAGCACTTGACAGCTTCTAGCTTCACACATCCACGCACGCACACACATATATATCTATATATGTAAAAGTGAAGTTGTGTGAGTGTCTGTCTCCTACAATTTAGATCCTAACTACTCCCACATTTTGCGGTGCAGTTTAACCACATTCGGGTATCTTATAGTCGTGATTCATATCGAGCCCGTCTGGGTATTAGCGCGCGTCTACGATGAGTCTACGATTTAAAAAATAATTTAACATCATTTTTTTCCATTTTAACGCATATTTTTTCGTGTGTCGATGGCAGTGGAGTTGGCGTCCATACTCACACCTGCACCTGTGTTGCTTCTCCCCCTTCTTCCCTCCCTCGTAAAGTGTGACTGCGCATGCGCAGTCACACGTTCACGCATGCGCAGTCACACGTTCGCGAATGCGCACACACACGTACGCGCATCCTCAGTCACACTTTCGCGCATGCGCAGTCACACGTTCGCGCATGCGAAGTCACACGTTCGCGCATGCGAAGTCACACGTTCGCGCATGCGCACACACACGTACGCGCATCCTCAGTCACACTTTCGCGCATGCGCACACACACGTACGCGCATCCTCAGTCACACTTTCGCGCATGCGCACACACACGTACGCGCATCCTCAGTCACACTTTCGCGCATGCGCACACACACGTACGCGCATCCTCAGTCACACTTTCGCGCATGCGCAGTCACACGTTCAAGCATGTGCACGCATACGTTCGCGCATGCACAGTCACAAATAGCCAACACAAATAGCCAACCCAAATAGCCAACCCAAATAACCTAGCCAAATAGCCAAGCCAAATAGCAAACCAAAATAGCCAAGCCAAATAGCCAAGCCAAATAGCCAAGCCAAATAGCCAAGCCAAATAGCAAACCCAAATAGCCAACCCAAAAAGCCAAGCCAAATAGACAACCCAAATGGCAAACCCAAATAGCCAACCCAAATAGCAGAGCCAAATAGCCAACCCAAATAGCCAAGCCAAATAGCCAAGCCAAATAGCCAACCCAAATAGCAAACACAAATCGCCAACCCAAATAGCCGAGCCAAATAGCAAACCAAATAGCCAACCGAAATAGCTAACCCAAATAGCCAACCGAAATAGCCAACCCAAACAAAAATAGTCAGCCCGAATTGCCAAGCCAAATAGCTAAGCAAAATAGCCAACACAAATAGCAAACCCAAATAGCCAACCCAAAATGCAAACCAAATAGCTAAGCCAAATAGCCAACCCAAATAGCGTAGTAATATAGCCAATCGAAATAGCCAATCCAAATAGCTAACACAAATAGGAAACACAATTAGCCAACCCGAATAGCCAACCCAAATAGCCAACCCAAATAGCCTAGCCAAATAGCAGAGCCAAATAGCCACCCCAAATAGCCAAGCCAAATAGCCAAGCCAAATAGCCAACCCAAATAGCAAACACAAATCGCCAACCCAAATAGCCGAGCCAAATAGCAAACCCAAATAGCCAACCGAAATAGCTAACCCAAATAGCCAACCGAAATAGCCAACCCAAACAAAAATAGTCAGCCCGAATTGCCAAGCCAAATAGCTAAGCAAAATAGCCAACACAAATAGCAAACCCAAATAGCCAACCCAAAATGCAAACCAAATAGCTATGCCAAATAGCCAACCCAAATAGCGTAGTAATATAGCCAATCCAAATAGCCAACACAAATAGGAAACACAATTAGCCAACCCGAATAGCCAACCCAAATAGCCAACCCAAATAGCCTAGCCAAATAGCCAACCCAAAAAGCCAATCCAAATACCCAACTCATATAGCCAACATAAATAGCCAAGCCAAATAACATAGCCAAATAGCCAAGCCAAATATCACACACAAATAGCCAAACCAAATAGCCAAGCCAAAAAGCAAACCCAAATAACCAACCCAAATAGCCAACCCAAATAGCCAAGCCAAATAGACAACCCAAATAGACAACCCAAATAGCCTAGCCAAAAAGCCAACCCAAGAAGCCAATCCAAATAGCCAACTCAAATAGCCAACATAAATAGCCAACCCAAATAACCTAGCCGAATAGCCTAGCCAAATAGCCAATCCAAAGAGTCAACTCAAATAGCCAACGCAAATAGCCCACCCAAATAATCGAGCCAAATAGCCAAGCCAAATAGCTACGCCAAATAGCAAAAACACAAATTGCCAACCCAAATAGCCAAGCCAAATAGCAAACCCAAATAGGAAACACATATAGCCAACACAAATAGCCAACCCAAATAGCCAAGCCAAATGACCAAGCCAAATAGCCAACACTAATAGCAATCCCAAATAGCCAAGCCAAATAGCTAACCCAAATGGCCAACCCAAATAGCCAACACAAATAGCAAACCAAAATAGCCAACCCAAATAGGAAATACAAATAGCCAAGCCAAATAGCAAAGCCAAATAGCCAACCCAAATACCAAACCCAAATAGTCAACCCAAGTAGCCAAGCCAAATAGCCAACTGAAAAAGCCAACCCAAATAGCCAACCCAAATTGCCAAGCCAAAAAGCAAACCCAAATAGCCAACCGAAATAGCAAACACAAAGAGCCAACCCAAATAGCCAACCCAAATTGCCAAGCCAAATAGCCAAGCCAAATAGCCAAGCCAAATAGCCAAGCCAAATAGCTAACCCAAATGGCCAACCCAAATAGCCAACCCAAATAGGAAATACAAATAGCCAAGCCAAATAGGAAATACAAATAGCCAAGCCAAATAGCCAAGCCAAATAGCAAAGCCAAATAGCCAACCCAAATACCAACCCAAATAGTCAACCCAAGTAGCCAAGCCAAATAGCCAACTGAAAAAGCCAACCCAAATTGCCAAGCCAAATAGCCAAGCCAAATAGCTAACCCAAATGGCCAACCCAAATAGGAAATACAAATAGCCAACCCAAATAGGAAATACAAATAGCCAAGCCAAATAGCCAACACAAATAGCCAAGTCAAATAGCCAACACAAATAGCCAAGCCAAATAGCAAACCCAAATAGCCAACCCAAATTGCCAAGCCAAATAGCCAAGCCAAATAGCCTAGCCAAATAGCTAAGCCAAATAGCCAACACAAATTGCCAACACAAATAGCCAAGCCAAATAGCAAACCCAAATAGCCAAGCCAAATAGCCAAGCCAAATCGCCACGCCAAATAGCCAACTGAAAAAGCCAACCCAAATAGCCTAGCCAAATAGCCAACCCAAATAGGAAACACAAATAGCCAACCCAAATAGCCAAGCCAAATAACCAAGCCAAATAGCGTAGCCAAATAGCGAATCCAAATAGCCAACACAAATAGCATACCCACATAGCCCAAATGGCCAACCCAAATAGGAAATACAAATAGCCAGCCCAAATAGGAAATACAAATAGCCAACCCAAATAGCCAAACCAAATAGCCAAGCCAAATAGCAAAGCCAAATAGCCAACCCAAATTGCCAAGCCAAAAAGCAAACCCAAATAGCCAACCGAAATAGCAAACACAAAGAGCCAACCCAAATAGCCAACCCAAATTGCCAAGCCAAATAGCCAACACAGATAGCCAAGCCAAATAGCCAAGCCAAATAGCAAGCCAAATAGCCTAGCCAAATAGCCAAGCCAAATAGCTAAGCGAAATAGCTAAGCGAAATAGCCAACCCAAATAGCAAACCCAAGTAGTCAACCCAAGTAGCCAAGCCAAATAGCCAACTGAAAAAGCCAACCTAAATAGCCAACCCAAATTGCCAAGCCAAAAAGCAAACCCAAATAGCCAACCGAAATAGCAAACACAAATAGCCAACCCAAATAGCAACCCAAATTGCCAAGCCAAATAGCCAAGCCAAATAGCCTAGCCAAATAGCCAAGCCAAATAGCTAAGCGAAATAGCCAAGCCAAATAGCAAACCCAAATAGCCAACCCAAATAGCAAACACAAATAGCCAAGCCAAATAGCAAACCCAAATAGCCAACCCAAATAGCCTAGCCCAATATCCAACCCAAATAGGGAACACAAATAGCGAACCCAAATAGCCAACCCAAATAGCCAACTGAAAAAGCCGACCCAAATAGCCAAGCCAAATAGCAAACACAAATAGCCAAGCCAAATAGCTGAGCCAAATAGCAAACCCAAATAGCCAACACAAATAACCAAGCGAAATGGCAAACCCAAATGCGCATTCAAACTTTCGTGCATGCGCAGTCACGCGTTCGCGCACGTTCGCGCATGCGCAGTCACACTTTCGCGCATGCGCATGTTCACGCATGCGCAGTCACTTTCGCGCATGCGCAGTCACACTTTCGCGATGCGCAGTCACACTTTCGCGCATGCGCAGTCAGACGTTCGCGCATGCGCAGTCACACTTTTGCGCAGGCGCACGCTCACGTTCGCGCACGCACATATATGTGCGCATATAGCATAAGACCTATATATCTATATATATAAAACTCTAGTTGTGTGTCTGTCCCCTTCGATTTAGATTCCTAACTCCTCCCACATTTTGCGGTGCAGTTTAACCAAATTCGGGTATCTTATAGTCGTGATTCATATCGAGCCCGTCTGACTATTAGCGCGCGTCAACGATGAGTCTACGATTTTAAAAATAATTTAACATCATTTTTTATTCCATTTTAATGCATAAAATGCATCGTGTGTCGATGGCGGCGGAGTTGGCGTCCACGCTCACAGCTGCACCTGTTTGCTTCTCCCCCTTCCCTCCCTCGTGAAGCTGTGGGGAAGGGAGTGTAAAGAAATCAACGTCGTAATGCGTTGTGAAGGAAACCAGCGTTCTTTTAGAACAACGACTTCATGGCTTGAAGACACCAAAACAAAAATGGCTAAGAAAGCCCGAATTTATAAGGGAAGTAACTCTCTAAAAATGCTTATATAGTTATTTCCCTTACAAACCCATGCAACGCCGGGCGATACTGCTAGTATCTATATATATCTATATGTATAAAAGTGAAGTTGTGTGAGTGTCTGTCTCCTACGATTTAGATTCCTAACTACTCCCACGTTTTGCGATGCAGTTTAACCAATTTTGGGTATCTTATAGTCGTGATTCATATCGAGCCCGTCTGGGTATTAGCGCGCGTCAACGATGAGTCTACGATTTTAAAAATAATTTACCATAATTTTTTTCCATTTTAACGCATATTTTTTTCGTGTGTCGATGGCGGCGGAGTCGGCGTCCATGCTCACACCTGCATCTGTGTTGCTTCTCCCCCTTCTTCCCTCCCTCGTGAAGCTGTGGGGAAGGGAGTGTAAGGAAATCAACGTCGTAAAGCGTTGTCAAGGAGACCAGCGTTCTTTTAGAACAACGACTTCATGGCTTGAAGTCGCCAAAACAGAAATCGGTAAAAAAGCTGAAACAGATCCACAAAAACGGCAAAAACCGCCACACAGGGCAGGTTTCCTGTGCAAACAATTTGCACAACCGAATGTTTTAGTTGTTGCACAAATCTTTATATATAAAAGTGAAGTTGTGTGTCTGTCTCCTACGATTTAGATTCCTAACTACTCCCACATTTTGCGGTGCAGTTTAACCAAAACCGGGTATCTTATAGTCGTGATTCATATCTAGCCCTTCTGGGTATTAGCGCGCGTCTACGATGAGTCTACGATTTTAAAAATAATTTACCATCATTTTTTTCCATTTTAATGCATTTTTTTGCTATTATATAAGGGAAGTAACTCTCTAAAAATGTCTACGATGAGTCAACGATTTAAAAAAAATTTACTATAATTTTTTTCCATTTTTAATGCATTTTTTTGCTATTTTTTGGCTATAACTCTCTAAAAATGCTTCATAGTTATTTCCCTTACAAACCCGAGCAACGCCGGGCGATACTGCTAGTATATATATATATATATCAGTTAATTCATGACAAAGAACAGGAGTTACACAATCATGTAAGTGCGTGGATGTGTGAAGCTAGAAGCTGTCAAGTGCTGTAGTTTGAAACTGCTTTAGACAAAATAACATAGTCTCATGCGACATATAAATTAAGAATTTAAGAAAAGGTATAGTAAATATTCAGACTCTGATAAAATAACTCAAAAGAACTAACATGGCTAATTGTTAAATTATATTTAATCATGTAAGACATGAGTGGACGCCTGTATATAAAATGTCCTCTATTATAATTACCTTCTTCACATCTGGGACATATTATTGAAATTGCCTCCATGTACCTGGACTTGTAGCGTTATTTTGTCAACCCCGGAAGAACAAAAGACAAAGGTGTCCTCGATCAGATCTGACGTTCTCATGATTCTTCCATGTCGTGTGTTTCTGAGTCTGAAACCATGGAATGGATTTAAACATGTACATGGTGTTGGTGAATCTCAGGCAACATGGCTAGAGTAAAATATATGACGTTGATTCGAAAGCGCTAATGAGATAAGTTATAAGACCTAGCGACAAGGTTCTGCACAGGTTACATGTAGGGTAAACTCTATCTATCTATCTATCTATCACTCTCTCTCTCTCTATCTATCTATATATCTATCTCTCACTTTCTCTATCTATCTACCTATCTCTCTGTTTCTCTATCTATCTATCTACCTATCTCTCTTTCTCTATCTATCTATCTATTGATCGATTGATCGGTCATCTGTCTGTTAACTTATTTATCTACTTCTGTATCCGTAAACCTCTCATAGATCCTTAATCTCTCACATCCATGGACCTATAAAACCTTGATATCCATAAATCTATTACGAAAAACTAAACCTCTTCATACTCCTTCAACTCAATTAGTTTTTATTGCATTTTATCATTTTATATTCATTCATTTTATTCTACCCTCCTCTCTTACCTTCCAAACCCCTCCAAGTATCGGCGTTACACAGTTATCTTACTATACCTAAACATGTAGATATCCACATGTTAGACAACAAACTCTGTTACCACATGTTTTGAAAACTTTGTTGTTTACGCCAGTAAACACTACGTGTGCGTGTATGTGCATGTATCATCGAGTATACGTGTTTAATGGAGGCCTTTTATGAGTTATATATTGTATTTGAGAAAGAGAAAGAGAAAAAGAAAGGCTTCTGAGGATGTTGGTGATAGCATTTAACTGTAAGTGTTCCTTCAATTTATACACCGTGACCTCTCTCTATCTCTCTCCAGGCCGTAGAGAGATATGTCCTTCACTTATACCGTCGTCACACCAGGCTACGCCACAATAAAGAAATAACACCAGGCTACGCCACGAATACCTTCTTGTTTACACTGCAAAGCATTCTGTGTGTGCACAAACAAACAGCACGTGCACGTATCTGTGCATGAATGTGCATTACACCGACCAATCAATAAACTGTTTCAACTCGCAGCTCCTTTCAGCTCCCTTCCTCCTACTCTGTCTCCTCCTCTCTGTTCGTCCTCAACTCTCTCTCTCTCTCTCGCCCTCATTCTGTCACTCTGTTTTTTTCCTTTATCGTCCCTATTTTAAAGCGTTCCCCTAACACCTCTCACCTCACCAGCCCCGCTACCACTCTCTCTCCTCTCTTTTCTTCTCCCTCCTATTCTGTCTCTTTTCTCTTCTCCCTCCTATTCTGTCTCTTTTCTCTTCTCCCTCTCTCTTCTCTTCTCCTCCCTCCTTTTCTCTGTCTCTTTCTCTTCTCCCTCCTATTCTTTCTCTCTCTCTTCTCTTCTCCATCCTAATCTCTCTCTCTCTCTCCTTTTTCTTTTCCAGTATTTTTCAAATGTGCAATTATTTAATTTCTCTGGGTTTTATTTATTCCTCTTCGCCCTCATCTTCTCTCTCTCTCTCTCTTCCCTTCTTTAAGGGGTGGGGGAATGAACGTTCGACTGCAGACACGCCCCAATGTGCATATTATTGACAGCCAGTTGTGCATATGGTGAGCTCAATGCTTTAATAATCTCAGTTTAAACAACAAATAGATGATCCTAGATTATCATATTCACACTATTCCTCTTATCCTAATCGTTGGGGGTACGACTATTCTCAACAGTTTGAACTTCGATAAAATAACTTCGGGATGAAAACTTCATCCAACTTTTCGCTTTCAAAGATGCATCCATTCATTTTCAGATGTTTTCCCTCTATTTTAAGACGCGTCTTCAATTGTAAACTAGAGTCCGTTTTTATTTTCTTCTTTCATTAAATATTACAATTTAATAAATAATTTAATGGTTGGGCTAGAGAGAGATTAAAAAGATTTTGTCGTTATACAGTGAAAGTATTTTTTTTTGTCTCCAGATGAAACATTTTCGTTATGACATACGATACAACAGGTTGTCATAAACCTCTCCTTCGAATTCTTCATCATAAACCTCTCCTTATTCTTTCTACTATAGGTACACAGCCTGCTCAATTAGTATTTATTTTATCGATTACGAAAGGTGCAGTCGACCTCTGCAACATTTGAACACAAGAACGCAAAGAGAAAAAACTGCCGCTTATCTTTTTGTCCGCCTTTATTTGTGTTAATAATAGGAATTAATTGTAATAGTTTGTTGGTGGAGTTTCTGCCCTTTCACACTAAATGCTTTGGTCTCAAGACAGTCTCTTATTGAAGAATAATAATTACGGGTAAATAAACAAAAGATGTATAAAATGACAGAGTGTTTAAAAATACAATAGATTTCAATCGTTATTTGTGCATCGTACTTACTGTACATACAGCATTGAAAGGCATGATGCTGTGGCTTGTGTCTCAGGGAAAATCTCTTCCTTGACCTGGTGTGTTGAAAACGCGTGTATCGGAGCGAGGTGAATATCATCGCAGAAGTAACTCACCAGAACGACAGATACGTCTACCAATTGTAACGATGGGTTGAGAGGATAGAATTATCCTCAATAATGTTTATATTAATAATGCTAATCACACACATGCGCACATACACACATATATACATACATACATATCTATATATAAGTTTAGAGGGCAATATTGGATCTTTTCCTTTTGAACGGCACATGTCAACACAATTTCTAGTTAACTAAACACTTTTAAACTTTGTATACTGGTAGAATGTGTTTATAAAACATCATTTTTTCTTGGCTTTATTGAGAAAATTCTATAGTTTGTAAGATATTTCATCTGAAATTTCGAGCATTTCGGCAATTTTAACCAATCGCTGACCTCCATTTGGGGTGAAAACATTCCGTGCTGTATGAATATGTCCCTCGTTTAAGAAACAGATTGGGTTTATTTACATTTGCGAAGAAAAAAGTTACCCTTCCTCCACCCCCTAACCCTAACCCTAAATCTAAAATAGATTGAAATGCAATAGATCGATATTAGGGTTATAATTATGGGTGACATTTTCATTTGACACCGCTAGAAAAAATCCCACTTTCCGTAGCGGTGTCGTATGAAATTGTCACCCATAATTATAACCCTAGTATCGATCTATTGCATTTCAATCTATTTTAGATTTAGGGTTAGAGTTAGGGTTAGGGTTAGGGGTGGGGGAAGGATATCTTTTTTTCTTTGCAAATGTAAATAAACCCAATCTGTTTCTTAAACGAGGGACATATTCATACAGCACGGAAGGTTGTTTACCTAAATGGACTCCAGCGATTGGTTAAAATTGCTGAAATGCTTGAAATTAAAGTGGAAATATGTTACAACATATAGAATTTTCTCAATAAAGCCAAGAAAAAATGATGTTTTATAAACACATTCTACCAGTATACGAAGTTTAAATGTGATTAGTTAACTAGAAATTGTGTTGACATGTGCCGTTCAAAAGGAAAAGATCCCAATATTAGCTGGGCAAATAACGTGGAAGGTCTCAGTTGTGTTCCAGGTTATGGCTAATCGCATCGTTTAGTATTTAATGTCTATGATTACTATGAGTTGTCACTCACGCTGTAAGGGATAAATCCGTGTTCACTTTTCTGGAAAGCAATATCATCTGGAGTGTATATAAGCAATATTCTGTTGTGTCTGGGGAGAGTCCTTTTCTTTTTGTGCCTTATAATCTAATACACTCACCGGACAGACACAACAGAATATGCTTCAACACACGAACTCATATAAAGAATCTTGCAAACCAAATCCAAAAACGAAATATTAGCAATAATTATAGCAATAGAGAATATGGAGGTTTGTTCATCCTAAAAATTTATTTCGTTTTATTTTGCAATTTCATACAGCTTATTTATATGGTTACGACGACCTGCACGTATGTCCACTGCACAGATTATGAGCAGTTGCACATGCAACCGGGTATAATTTTCTGTGCAGCTTCATTCAGGGTCTATCCATTATTTAGTTTAGAAGCAAGCTGAATACCTTTACTGGTTTTTTGGTCAGGGTTCATGGAGAGGTGAGGGGAGATTGTTTTCAATCTTAGATCTGATCTGTTTGTAAGCTTGTGTGGTTGACCTTGGTTTCACACCATTTGCTGGCCAAAGTCATGATTCTGTCTAATTAGGTCGAGTTGATGTTACTATTTTGGCAGGCCTCTTTCTATCTTGTACTTAATGTCCTTATTTTCAAGTGCGGTCCTTGTAATGTTTTTG
The DNA here is from genome assembly GCF_006345805.1 of Octopus sinensis. Classification (NCBI taxonomy): domain Eukaryota; kingdom Metazoa; phylum Mollusca; class Cephalopoda; order Octopoda; family Octopodidae; genus Octopus; species Octopus sinensis. The sequence continues at coordinate 111,170,588 of NC_042997.1, read as the reverse complement.
GTTATTCATATATTTATTTTCTTGCCTATGTTGTTTATGCTGGGTACTTGAAGGTGAATAGAAAATATACTAGCTTGGTTATAAAAGGCTGTGTATTTTTTGAGTTTAGAATATGTGTATCTTTCCCTCCTTGTGATGTTGAGTTATCTAGAATTTTCTTTAAATTTCTTAAATGTTTTGGTTTGTTTATGCAAGCATATTAAGGCCTGTTCAAGCCTGTTATTGAGTAATTTGTGTCTCGATGTAATGATTTGCATAGCTCACATCTATTTCCTCCTGCACGTTATAGTTGAGCTGTACTGATTCTTTCCCACTCGATGGTATTCCTAAATTTAATGGTCCAGCTTAGTCTGCATCGGCTCATGCTATTCATCTTAGCTCTGTCTCTAAATAAATTTAAATGGCTAGCCACTCTTTTTTTAAAATTTAGCGAGCTGGCCCCTATGTTGGAGTACGTCCTTCCCTCAGAAGTGATTTTGCATCTATACACTAGGTTCTTCATCCAATATCCAGAGTTCATGGGGCATACTTTATTCTTGGCACAGTTACAGAGCCCTAATTCTCTGTTCCTATTATTCATTGTGTTATAGCTCCTGCTACATATTTCTGCTGCCTTTATTTCTATTGATCTACTATTTTTTCTAAGCTTTCTATCCATAGGTGTTTGTGGGCTGCTATTTCTAGCAATTCTTGCTCCCTGTTTTGTGAAGGTATCGACTTGCACTGAAGTTGTCTTCCCTGGACTGCTGGTTTTTAGTTTATTTAACCCCACTATTGTGTGTATTAATTATGTTTGTGTTAGAGTTCAAGTCTCTTCTATTATTAACTATTCCTGCCCTGTTATCTGGTTTAATATTATCAATATTTCCATTGGTAGGTTCATTTTTCTTGTCTACTATTTTCACCGGTCCTTTGGAAGTGAGATAGTTTTCTCGTGTTGTGTGCTGCTATTATTTATGCAAGGTTATGGTTAGTGGGAAAAGCAAGCTGGACATTGTGCATATTGAATCTTCTGTGGTATTTGCTAGACTTTGGAAAGTGTTTCTATATCATGGTGTAAAGCTGCTTCAGAACTTTAGACATTATTTGTTTCCCAAACCCAGCATTGCACTATAGAGAAATCCTGGAATTCTTATTACCTTGGGCATTATTATGTACTGTGCAGTTGTTATTGTTGGGGCCTTTCCTTTTTCTGTAGTGGTTGTCCGGTTGTGTGGGGCTCTTGCTATTGAAAGACTTTATTGTGTTTTATGTATATGCATTCCTGAAGTTGTTTACTTCACTTCTAATGTTCACTTTCTGCTGTTATTACCACTAGGTAGTTGCACCCAAGATACTCCCGTGTTTCTTACTTTTTTATTACCGCCTGAACTGCATATTTTTTTGGTTATATCCTATGTATTTGTCCCTCTCTATTTTTATTCATTTCTCTATCCTCTTATTTGGTGGGGGGTGCATTTGGTTGTCATGGTTATTTTTTTGGATGTAATTTACTATCCTACGGGTTACCTCATTATCTTTATCTATTCTAATTTAGTTCACTGGGCAATACACTAATTTATCTTTGTATCCTGTTTCCTCTAATGCTTTGTTATAATATTTCTTGTTTAGTATAAAATATTTCTTTGTCAGCCGACATTTTAGATATGCAGCTAGAAATGTTTCTAATTATGGATTGAGATATGCACTTGGGGTGATTACTATTGAAGTTTATGTATTTTAAGTTGCCGTTCAGTTTTTGGTATGGTTTGAATAAGCTAGTATTTAGATCTAGTGTAACATCTAAGAAGTTGACTACGGTGTGTTTATCCTCTATTGAAATGGAAAGCCCTATGTCTTTGAAGAACTTGAATAGTTTTTTTCTGCTGTCTTTCCATGCTGGAAAGTTATGCAAGGTGAATAGAGTGTCATGCCTGTATAGATCTCCCCCTATCTTTGGAAATTCTTTATTAATCAGAATGAAATATAAATCCCTACTAGATCGGTTACCAGAGTGGAGTCGCTTGACCCCATGGTTATATCAAACATATCCGGCCTTGATTTTTTGCACCCAGTATTTTGATTTGAATTCTATAATAGACTTTTTGGCAGCTAGTACTATATCTACCACACCCAATACACATCCTTATGAAAAAAGGTACCAATACCTACCAAAAAATAACTTTACCTAAAAGCACTATTAACCCTTTAGTATTTAAACCGGCCATATCCGGCCAAAATAGTTAATCTGTTTTATGTTCAAACTGACCAAATCCAGGCTCTCACACCTACCCTACAATGTTATTCTACATTAAGTAATTACACCATCAAGATCTTGAAGATATGAGATAATGCATGATTAATTCAAATCAATGGGAATCAATAGGCATTATGTTTGATTGAATAATCTGAACACTAAAGGGTTAAAGAGAAAGCTTTATCAAAAGACACAGATGAAAAACATATAATCGTGAAAAGACGAAAAGGTAAAACAGCCAACCAGCAATTATGGATTGAAGATGGTCAAATCTTCACCTGTCAACCCTTTGCTACAATGTTCCGAAAATGATCTCTTATCAAGGATCAAGTAAATAACATTCAACAAACGAACCAACGAATTGCAGAAAGAACTGAAACAGAAAATCAGCCACATAAAAACAAGAATTACCCTAAATAACAACAAGTAAAGAAACTGACCTACTAAAAGATACTATCTACTTATATATAATACAATTTCATCCTTCCTTATGTTCTGAGTTCAAATTCCGCTGAGGTCAGTTTTGCTTTTCATTGTACTGGGGATCAATAAAAATAAGTACCATTTAAGCACCAGGATTGATGTGATTGCCTCACCCCTTCCTTGTACTTGCTCCCCATGTGCCAACATTTGAATCAGGTTTTGCCAAATGAAGTATAAAAGTGTAGTATTATTTATCCTTTGTGGCAATATCTCTTGGCGACATTATCAGATATAGTCTTGCGATGACTCAAAACCAAACTGTTAGGTAATCGGTCATGGATCACAACTGAACCACAGTATTTTCAAGTGATTGGTCTCTTAAGCTACCAATCAACATCAATCCATCTCGTGATCCAATCTTCTAGAAACTTCTACTTATACTAGAGCTGCTTTTGGTGCCTAAACTCTTTGCAGAGTGTTGGGAGTGGCCGACTCATTCACATGTCTCATCTCTTGCCAGACAGAATGTTGAGGCAGCTGTGTGAAATGTGTCTCCATTCTTACCACAGCCAGATGACTCAGGAAGTTGGTTAAGACACATGGCAGATCGATGACAGGAATCTCCATTGCCACGAATATAGCACAGTTGTTTCCAGCTATGTTGAATAAGCTGGGTGTTGCTTGGTGTAAACCTCAAGCAGTATATCTTTCCCAGTATATGATTATTATTGTTCTGTTGTGTCTGGGGAGAGACATTCTCTTTTGGTGCCTTATAATTTAACACACCCACCAGTAAAATTTCCACTTATTTGTTTTTTTATTCTTCAAAACTATTGAAAAGGTTGCAAGACGCAACGAAAATTTTAGGAAAATAAAAAAGAAATAAGTAGAAATTTTACTGGTGAGTGTGTTAAATTATAAGGCACCAAAAGAGAATGACTCTCCCCAGACACAACAGAATATGCTTCAACACACAAACTTACATAAAGAATCTTACAAACCAAATTGAAAAACGAAATTGTTGTTGTTATCTGTAAAAGGCCAATGCAGTTTATCTTTTTGTGCAGTAATAAAATCCTCTGTTCATGGATTTTTGTCCAGTTACTTCTATATGTAGCCCAACAAACACATTTTCGTTCGTCAGCTCAACTAGTCATCATCTCAAACCAGCAAACACTCTCACGACTATCGCATTGTTTTTTTGCCAGTAGTTTTGACTTTTAAACTTAAACGTTCAAAGTTCAAATTCGATGAACGCTATCTACGACAAATCTGTTGAAGTAATTAAAAATAATTACTGAAGGTGATAAAAACAGCATGACCCCATTCAACAGAATGACGAAATAAAGACAAAGCAAAACATGGGAATTGGAAAGGTCATCTGAAACCTTTGAAGGAAGTCCTAGCCTCTGATCGGCAGCTACAGCATGACCTGCAAGGGGAAAAACTGAAGAAAATGTCCTTGCAGATTAGAAATAATTCTAAATTAAGTGAACAAAAACAATAAAATTTTTTCATAAAGAATAATTAATATATTGAAACGAACTGTTGTGGACCAAATAGTAAGGTGCCTTTTAATCTACTGGCATATATATATATATAATTTATATTATTTATATTATTATATGATTGAACACTGCGCATCCATTTCCAAGTAAGTTTTGTCTTAATAATTCAGATGCGCACTCTACACTCTCTATTCTCCCTTCGCCTATTCTTCTTTCTTTCTGTTTTTCTTCTCTTCCCCCTTCACCATTCTCTTTCTCTCCCTCTCTCTCCCTCCTTGACTCTCTCGTTGCTCACACGTGACCAGCGGCTATTGTTCTTTTTTCTCCTGCTTTACAAGAGATAAGACCTACTATAGCCTGTCTCTTGTCATAAATCCTTTCTCCAGCGTTCACCACTTCACCTCGTTATGGTTTAACAGCCCTCACTCTTTGTTTTTACTGTTTTGTTCTTATTGTCCTGTTTTTGTTACCACTCTAACCCTCTGCAAAAATCCTAAATTTTACTTAATTTGCTTTGCGGGAAGGACTGTTTTAACGAAGTCGCATCTGGTCCTAACCTTCGAAACGCAGAGTAGATAAAATAGGGGATAACTAATGAAGGGATTGCTCTTTATGTTGCCTGTCTCATTTCTCTATTTGTTTCTTTTGTTGTCCGAAAAAAGTTTGTTTTTCATGTTTTTGTTGTTTCTCTATGTTCTCGTTTTTCATTTTGTTCACATTTTTTTTATGTCCTATACCCATATATGCATGTATACTCTTTACTCTTTTACTCTTTTACTCTTGTTTCAGTCAGTTGACTGCGGCCATGCTGGAGCACCACCTTTAATCGAGCAACTCGACCCCGGGATTTATTCTTTTGTAAGCCCAGTAATTATTCTATCGGTCTCTTTTGCCGAACCGCTAAGTAACGGGGACATAAACACACCAGCATCGGTTGTCAAGCAATGCTAGGGGGACAAACACAGACACACAAACACACCAGCATCGGTTGTCAAGCAATGCTAGGGGGACAAACACAGACACACAAACACACACGCACACACATATATATATATACATATATACGACGGGCTTCTTTCAGTTTTCCATCTACCAAATCCACTCACAAGGCTTTGGTCGGCCCGAGGCTATAGTAGAAGACACTTCCCCAAGGTCCCATGCAGTGCAGCCCGAAGCTATAGTAGAAGATACTTCCCCAAGGTCCCACGCAGTGGGACTGAACCCGGAACCATGTGGTTGGTAGACAAGCTACTTACCACACAGCCACTCTTGCACCTATGTATATCTCTTATTATAAAAGGCAGATTTTATCTGCCTCCCTTTGGGAGTTATACAAATCTACAATATAGGATTTCTTCAATTACAATTTACCTAGCATTTTTGAGAGTACAATGCATCGCGTCATGCCAGGTCCAATTTTTAAAATTTAAACTCCAATTAAGCAAAATTTACAGAAAACTCACATTCTGGTGTGTGTGTCAAATGCTTTTCTTAGTCTGGTTTACACCACACGCAAACGCACACACACAGTGGGCAACGAATAAAATGAAAGTAAATAGCGACAGAGTGATTTGAGGAAGACTAAAGTGAAAGTATTCTGTCTATGACGCTGATAGATACATGAGTAAAATGTATGGGAAGCTAAGAGCTAAGAGTGAGTGAAAATGTTCTTGGAAGAGAGTAATTAGTAATAAAGTAAACATACAGTCATACATACATACATACATACATACATACATACATACATACATACATACATACATACATACATACACACACACATACACACACACACACATACACACACATACATACACACACACATACATACATACATACATACATATACATACATACATATACATACATACATACACACACACATACACACACACACAGTATTGAAGCTTGAGAACAATCACATACATTTGCAACACATCTGTTGAAAATATTATTGTTCACACACATACATATACATATATACATACAGACAGACAGACAGATAGACACACACACACACACACACACACCACACACACACATGATCCAGCATGGCCACAACCTCAAGGCTGAAACATATAAAAGAATAACAGAATATAAATGTGTGCAAAGTACAAGAAATATTAATGCAGTATATGGGGATTGGACAATAAGCGTAAAGCAGTGTCAATGGTGGTTCCAGAAATCCCGAGCCATAAACTACAGCCTAGAAGACGAGCCTCATCCTGAAAGATCTGTAGAACTCGACAAGGACATTCTGAAAACCCTAATGGAACAAAATATCATCGTAACTGTTGAGCTTGGATTTGGTCATTCAACCATTCATTGACACCTGTGTGCTATCGGAAAAGTCAGCAAATTGGGTCAATGGGTTCCTCACGAACTTTCCGAGTCTAATTGCATGCAGAGAGTGAATGTATGCTTTTCTTTGCTGTCATATCTCACCACTACTGCGCTATGTATATCTATATATATAAAACTGTAGTTGTGTGAGTGTCTGTCCCCTTCGATTTAGATTCCTAACTACTCCCACATTTTGCGGTACAGTTTAACCAAATTCGGGTAGCTTATAGTCGTGATTCATATCGAGCCCGTCTGAATATTAGCGCGCGTCTACGATGAGTCTACGATTTTAAAAATAATTTAACATCATTTTTTATTCCATTTTAATGCATAATTTTTCGTGTGTCGATGGCACGGGGAGATTTCGTCCACGCTCACACCTGCACCTGTGGGGAAGGGAGTGTAAGGAAATCAACGTCGTAATGCATTGTCAAGGAGACCAGTGTTCTTTTAGAACAACGACTTCATGGCTTGAAGACACCAAAACAGAAATGGCTAAGAAAGCGTCTACATGAGTCTACGATTTAAAAAAAAATTTACCATCGTTTTTTTTCCATTTTAATGCATTTTTTCGCTATTATATAAGGGAAGTAACTCTCTAAAAATGTCTACGATGAGTCAACGATTTTTAAAAAAATTTACCATCATATTTTTTCCATTTTAATGCATTTTTTGCTATTTTTTGGCTATAACTCTCTAAAAATGCTTATATAGTTATTTCCCTTACAACCCGAGCAACGCCGGGCGATACTGCTAGTATACATATATATGTATGTATATATTCATATATATATATATATATATATATATATATATGAACTTATAAATGGTCTATGACTATTTAAATTTTTTCCCACTAGGCCGCTGGTGGCAAAAAAAATTCTACAAAATTTTTTGCCACCCTATATTGATTAATTATGAATTTTCTGGTTAATTCCGTAATGGAATCGGCGGCTTATATTTATTTGCTGCCGATAAATTTGGCGCGAGTGCGATGATTTGAAAATTTTAGGTCAGATATTGCCGAGGCAGGGAGAGAAGTGCCTCGTGAAAATATCTGTTCCGATCTGGGTGTTTTCTTACTGACGAATCTATCGGCCTATGGAAGATTGGCTTGATTTAATTTAATCAGGTTAGTTTACCATTAAACAATAGATGAAGCGGTGCATCGTATAAGAAATTACAGGGTAAATGTTTTTTTAATTTTCTCCTGGTTTGCGGAATTAATGTTATTTTGCGGTTGAAGCTTTGGCTGTTATTTCTAGTGGGTGAATGGCCTATTATGGCCGTTCCTTGATTGTGATATATATATATATATATATATATATATATATATGTATCATCATCATCATCATCATCATTATTTAGCGTCCGTTCTCCATGCTAGCATGGGTTGGACGGTTCAACTGGGGTCTGTGAAGCTGGAAGGCTTCATCAGGCCCAGTCAGATCTGGCAGTGTTTCTACGGCTGGATGCCCTTCCTAACGCCAACCACTCCGTGAGTGTAGTGGGTGCTTTTTACGTGCCACCTGCACAGGTGCCAGACAGAGCTGGCAAACGGCCACGAACGGATGGTGCTTTTACGTGTCACCGGCACGGGGCCAGGCGAGGCTGGCAACGGACACGAACGTATGGTGCTTTTACGTGCCACCAACACGGGGGCCAGACAGAGCTGGCAAACGGCCATGAAACGGATGGTGCTTTTACGTGTCACCGGCACGGGGGCCAGGCGAGGCTGGCAACGGGCACGAACGGATGGTGCTTTTACATGCCACCGACATGGGGGCCAGACAGGGCTGGCAAACGGCCACGAACGGATGGTGCTTTTATGTGTCACCGGCACGGGGGCCAGACAGAGCTGGCAAACGACCACGAACGGATGGTGCTTTTACGTGTCACCGGCACGGGGGCCAGACAGAGCTGGCAAACGGCCACAAACGGATGGTACTTTTACGTGTCACCGGCACGGGGGCCAGGCCAGGCTGGCAACGAACACGAACGGATGGTGCTTTTACGTGCCACCTACACGGGGGCCAGACAGGGCTGGCGAACGGCTACGAACGGATGGTACTTTTACGTGTCACCTGCATGGGGGCCCTGATGTTGATCGACCTCAATTTGGTTTGATCTTGATTTTGACTGTTCTCACTGGTCTTGCCGGGTTTTCTCACGCACAGCATATTTCCAAAGGTCTCGGTCACTGGTCATTTCCTTGGTGAGACCTAAAGTTCGAAGGTCGTGCTTCACCGCCTCGACCCAGGTTTTCCTGGGTCTACCTCTTCCACAGGTCCCCTCAACTGCCAGGGTGTGGCACTTTCGCACACAACTATCTTCAGCCATTCTCATCACATGACCATACCAGCGCATACGTCTCTCTTGCACACAACAACTGATACTTCTTAGGTACAACTTTTCTCTCAAGGTACTTACACTCTGTCGATTATGAACACTGACGTTACACATCCATCGGAGCATACTAGCTTCATTTCTTGCGAGCTTACGCAAATCCTCAGCAGTCACAGCCCAAGTTTCACTACCATGTAGCATGGCTGTACGTACACATGCATCATACAGTCTGCCTTTTACTTTGAGCGAGAGGCCTTTTGTCACCAGCAGAGGTAAGAGCTCTCTAAACTTTGCCCAGGCTATTCTTACTCTAGCAGTTATACTCTCAGCGCACCCGCCCCCGCTACTGACTTGGTCACCTAGGTAACGGAAACTATCAACTACTTCTAGCTTTTCTCCCTGGAAAGTGACGGAAGTTGGTCTCAGAGCATCTTCAGTGTTAATTGTTCCTGAGCATCTGCCACATACAAAAACCATCTTCCTAGTTAGCCTTCCTTTGACATTGCTGCACCTCTTATGTGTCCATAGCTTACACTTGGTGCATCTTATAGAGTTTCTACCTACACCTTTTCTACAGATCGAGCAGGGCCATCTACCTGAAGGCGTTTGTGATTGGTCTACCTTCCTACTTATTAGGACTTTGGTTTTGGCTAGGTTGATATATATATATATATATATAAAGGAATAACAAAAATGGGACAAGAACGAAAAACATCCAGACGATACAAAAAAACAAGGACAGGTCATTCGGAGTTTTCTTTCTTCAGTCAAGTTCTAGATTATCTTTGCAATTCTGTGCGACAAATAGTTTGATGAAATTTTATTTCACAGTAAGAAAATTTAAATATGACAAATTGTTTCGTAACTTAAAACATGTAAATAATTTATATCATTATATTTAATAATAAATAACTTAAATGTCTGCATTAATTTAAAATGCAAAAAAAAAAAAAATCATTGAAAATTATGCAGAATTTAAGCTGTGTCCTCAGGTGAAAGAAAATCTTTGTTAAATACTAAATTCTCAACATAACATTACAAAGAACGCAAATGTAAGTTATGAAACAATTAGTCATAATATTTGAATTTTATTTTTGTTAAATAAAATTTCATCAAAATATTTCTTTGACATTTACGACTTTATACACTCCTTATCCTTTCCTCTTGTATATTACGACATATTCTATATGGTTTGGACAATGATAAATTAAGGAGCTTTTTTATGAGTAATACCGGATTACTTGAATCGATATATTGTAACTTAAATATGTATATATATATATATCACCGTGACCGACCAGGCTATCAGATGTTGCTATACATTGCTGGTCACAATGCGTTTGCATTGTTTTAGCCTTCGAATGACGCCACCCTGCTGGCTAAGCGAGCAGGCCAACAGAAGAAATTTTGAGAGAAAGTTGCGGCGAAAGAGTACACTTTAGGTGTTTTCACTCAATAAACACTCACAATGCCCGGTCTAGGAATCAAAACCGCGATCCTACGACCACGAGTCTGCTGCCCTAACCACTGGACCATTGCTCCTCCACACACACATACATATATATATATATATATATATATATATATATATATAAAGAATATGAGAGGTTTAGTTCTCTTGTGATCTAAACGAATAGGTACGGTGAGCAAGTTGGTTGACCATTAGGTTCTGAGATCACAGCTAAGGCTAAATCTAGGGTTCCGTTATAGCAAGGATATGTTATATTAGAGGAAAAATCTAAACCAAAGCAGAACAAGTATCTCAAATCATTTAGAATAATTTAATTAGGGTAAGGTGAATGTATGTATGTATGTATGTATATGTGTGTGTGTGTGTGTGTGTGTGTGTGTGTATCCCATAAATAATGCGGTTTTTTAATACTTCTTTTATTTTTCAGAATTAAAATAAAGTTCTTTTTCTAATCTAAAATATACTTTCCTTCATTTTCTACAATGCTCTTCCATCTATCTGGTATTCTTGCGAGGCCCCTCTTTCAAAATTCACTTGTCTGTGATGAAAAATACTCCTCTAGTACTATTCTGACCTCGTCTACAGAATTCATATTTTTTCTGTCCAAATGATTTTGAAGACTGCGGAATAAATGATAATCAGATGGGGCAGTGTCCAGTGAATATGGTGGGTGGGGCATTGTTTCCTGTTCAAATGCTCCAGACTTTGGAATGTCATCTTTGCTGCATGTGGCTGAGCATTATCCTGATGGAAGAACACCTTTCGTCTCAAAACCAAAGATAGTCGTTTTTCTTCTAACGTTGATTTGAATGACTAGTTGAATGACCAGATCCAAACTTCTCTGCTAGTTCCTCAACAGTTACGATGGGATTTTGTTCCACCAGGGTTTGCAGGAAGTCCTCGTTGAGCTCTACAGATCTTCCAGAACGTGAATCGTCTTCTAGGCTGTAGTTTCCGGCTTGGAATTTCTGGAACCACTGTTGACACTGGCTTACACTTATTGTCCAATCCTCATATACTGCATTAATATTCCTTGCACTTCCACTGCATTGTTGCCTTTATTGAACTCATAAAGCAAAATATGCCAAATATGCTCCTTTGTCACTTCCATTATAGCTTTGAAAAAAATAACTGTATTTCAAAACTTGCACTAAGAATAAGGACGGTAAAATTACTACCTGCTTTTATAGCAAGTTGATGCAGGTAGGTTATCCTGTCCCCTCCGACTTTTATTTCATGCAATTGAAAAAAATCGCATTATTTATGGGATGACACAATATATATATATATATATAGGTTATGAGAGGTAATGGTATCAAGAAGACCCAAAGGTGTCAGGTAATGCTTTTCTCACACCATCTACAATGAAGGGATATATGAAATATCCTGGAAACAGCTGTAAGACCTTCTATTTTTAAATGTTCTAAAATCTTTCACAGCCTTGGATTTTTTATCTCATTCTGTTAATTTATATATATATATATATATATAATGCAGTGATCCGTGATAGAAAATTCAATAAAAAAAGGAATCAATCTGGTGAGAGATAAATATTAATTATTTAAAGGTCACAATACATGTATTAAAATGCTTCTGATAGTTTCATATGTTGAGAACACTCAAATGTATTCTTCAAGCACAAACCTTTTCTATATGCTGCCTTCTCAATTTTATCATGTTTCTTCTATTATTCAATCTCTTTAGTTTGTTATCATATGTGGTTTGCACCTGAAGAATATGTTTGAGTTTTCTCAACATATGAAGCTATTAGTAGCACTCTAATACATGCATTGTGCCTTTAAATAAATAAATAATATATATATATGTATATATATAATAATATAAATAATATATATATATGCATACATATATATATATGGAAAACGGACGTTAAATGATGATGATGATGATATATGCATGCATACACACACACATATATATAATACATATGATATATATAATATATCTATCTATCTATCTATCTATCTATATATATATATATATATATATATATATTATATATATATATATATATAATACAAAAATGGGACAAGAACACAAAACATCCAGACAGTTAGGTGATAGAAAAAAGGGACAACATTTATATATCGTGCATATTTGCCAACTAAATGTGGCTAGCCCTTAAGAGTCAATGCTACTGTAGCTTGTAGCCTCAGGAAGACATCTCTTCCTGCTGGCTATTGACACACTATCTGTACCCTATCAGTATTTGCAAAGGGAAGTCATCGTTCCCATCTCCAGCCTGATGTGATACACATGGACCCAAGTTTCTGAGTATTTACCCATCACTGGAAAACGTATATATATATATATATATTTGCATTGAGAACCATTTCCCATTGCCAACCGGTGGTTGTCACACCCTGATGATGGGTCAATACCCAGAAACTTGGGTCCGTGTGTATCACATCAGGCTAGAGATGGGTACAATGACTTCCCTTTGCAAATACTGATAGGGCACAGAGAGTGTGTCAACAGCCAGCTGGAGGAGATGTATTCTGGGGCTACAAGCTACAGTAGCATCAACCCTTAAAAGCTAGCCACATTTAGTTGGCTACTGTCGTCATGCAGCTACTGTTTATAACTCACTCAGAGATCATATTATATATATATTAATAGTAATGGTATAACAACAAAAGAATGAATGAGACCTCGATATTATGTAAATAGAGGAATTTATCTGTAATATAATATGTAACAATTATTTGGTTGCCATAATAAAACACTGAGTTTTGGATGTCGGAGCGGAAGCCTACATCGGCATCTCTTCAGTTATCAAGGGAATCAAAAAATGCTATGAAAATGATCGTGTAAACTTTTTGTCACTCTATACTTTTTATATATATTTCTCATATATTTTTTTACATATTCTTTACATATTTATAAAGATATATTTTTATTACTTTATATATTTTTACATATTTTTTCTGTATTTTACCTTTCACCCTGCCATTTTTTGTGCATGTGTGTATATAGACGTGTATATGAACATTTTTGTGCGCGTATGGGTATACATACGTGTGTGTGTGTGTGGGTATGTATATATGTACATGTATATGTAAATGTATATGCTTGCATAAATATGTGGGTGTACATGCGAATGTTCCACGCAAGTGTGAGGGAGTATATGCATATATAGCATGTACGTATTTTAGATGTGCATTTGAATATTACTGTGCACATATGGGTATGTGCACAGGTGTGTGTGTGTGTGCATGTGTGTGGATATACATTTATGTACTCATGCGTGTATGTGTGCTTGTGTGCAGGTATGGGAATGTACATGTGTGTGTGGATATGTATACGTGTACATGCATGGTTGCATATATTTGTGCATTTTTTGGCATATGTGTGGGTGCGCATGTGTGTGTTTCACGCGAGTATGAGTGAGCATATGCATATAGGCACATGTATGTGGGTGTGCGGGTGTGCATGTGTATGTACGTGCATGCACGCATACGTGATTTCTATGAGCATTTTTACTCCTTTACTTTTCTACTTTCTCCCCTTCGTTTTTTCCCCCTTATTTAACGGTCATTCTAATAGCTCTTTTGTCTTAATAACGGTCAATTATATAGTAATTTCCCTTTGTTTAACGGTCATTTTCATAGCATTTTTTGATTGCCCTGATAACTGACGAGATGCCGGAGCAGATTTCTGCCCTGACATTCGAAACTTAGAGTTTTATTTTGGCAACTGAATAATTGTCACATATGATATTATATTATATTATAGTATATTATACACACACACACACATACATGTATAAATGATTGGCTGTATAAAGCTTGTTGCGTTCCCTCCTTTAAGAATTTGTCTGAAAGTATTACTTTGAATGTTTTGAATATTTACCTTAAATTGTGGTTCTCACAACATCAATCACTCACATTCACACACACTCACCCACACACACACACATGTATATATGTGGTTGTGTGTGTGTATGTGTGTACATGTATGTATATATGAATATATAAATATATGAGTATGTATGTGTGTATAATTCTTTTTAATTTTCCCTATACTTAAAACACATGTTCATTCTCACTTCCTCTATCTATCTGTCTGTCTATCTATCTGTCTGTCTGTCTATCTATCTATCTATCAATCTATCTACCTGTATATATATTTATCACTCTATCTCTGTCTGTCGACCTTTCTTTCTTTTTTACTTTCTTTCTTTCTTTCTTTCTTTCTAATTGCCTGTCTCTATTTCTTTACTTTGATACAAAAAATTTCCTTATATTCAAACCTGTTGCATATTTTTCTTTTTCTTTTGTTTATTCATTCAGTTCCTGATATTATCTCTTTTAGCACCTCCCCCACCACCTTGTCCCACCGTCCCTCGCCCTCCTCCACCAACAATCACGTCTCTATATATTTCCATATAAGGAAACAGCGAACCTGTTCTCTTGAAATCCAAGAAGACTTTCTTGCGTAACAACATTAGTGAAATATTTATCCATGGAATTAAAGAAGAACTGGAACAGGAATAGCACAGTTGTTTCATATTTGGGAGTGCCAAGACCATTTCTTGTGAAAGACAGATAAAGCACAATGGTAAATCTTCCAGGAATGCAAGTTCAGGTTCGTTTCCAGGTTGGATAAACAATTTCAATAAATCAGCTGATGCTGGAAGTAAAGGTATGAACGTCACAACTCCTTGTCATTGTATCTGCTAAAGTCAACAGATTTGATCATCCACTGATAACCTTTCATCAAAAAAAGTCAATAAATTGGCTCTGATTATATCATAGGTGTATGGAATCAATACACTTCGTTCAGAATTTTCAAATTATGCAATAAGCTAACCACAACAGTTGTTAGCTTCCAGGATATTGCATCCTTTAAATATTCCATACTTCTCAAAATTCACTGCCAAAAAACAGTCAGTTGGATCCGTGAGGATGCGGAAATCATTGGTGAAAATAAACCTATACACTGAGACCCCTTACTTGAAAAATAGGCATGGATTTAAGACTATCAGAAAGAATATCTGGCTCTTGTACGATACCTCTCTCTCTTTCTATGAGATGTTTATTAAACGCGAAAAACGAACGTAAAAATGAACAAATATATATGTGTGTACACACGTTATTTATACATATACACAGATTATTTTTAATGCTATAAATAATAGGGTATAGAATATTGGTTTAAAACATCCTTTGGATGGAAAAAAGTTGAAGCTACCATGGGACACGAACCTATTTCTTCTGTAAACATAACAGATGTTCCCACCATTATACCAAAGGTGTCTGTATCTCTCTCTCTCTCTCTCTCTATATATATATATATATATATATATGTGTGTGTGTGTGTGTGTGTGTGTGTGTAGATATATCTGTAAATGTAATATGTGACAATTATTCGGTAGCCATGATAAAACTCCAAGTTTTGGATGTCGGTGTGGAAAACCACACTGGCATCTCTAGCATTTTTTTGATGGCCTGATAACTGAAGAGATGCTAGCATGGGTTTCCACCCCGACATCCAAAACTTGGAGTTTTACAATGGCTACCGAATAATCGTCACATATTATATTTACAGATAAATTCCTCTATTTACATAATATCAAGGTATCCTTCATTCTTTTGTTATATATATATATATATAATATATATATATATATATTATATATATATATATATATATGTATTATATATATATATATTTATGTGTATATATATATACACACACATAGCTGAACAAACAGCTAATGGCACGTCACATTGAATTGCAGGAAATGAAAACTAAAAGGGAAAGAGAAAAAGAAAGGAAAAAGATGGAAGGAAGGAAAGAAGGGAAGAAGGAAAGAAAGGAAACCAAAATGGTGACTAATTGATGAAGAACCATCATCATGAAACATGGAACGTGAAATGCTATAAATAGATTTCTGAGACTCAAAGAATAAATGTTAAGTGTTGCATTTATGCTCTGATCTTCCTATTAATGGTCATTAAGTTCAATTGTGTGTGTGTGTGCGTGTATAGATATATATATGCATGTGTGCATGTATGTATACACATACATAAATATATATATATATATATAAACACACATACATATATATATTTGTATATATATATTTTTGTCAAATATACATATCCATTTCTGTGTGTGAGTATAAATATATATATAAGCGTAGAAGTGGCTGTGTGGTAAGTAGCTTATGAACCACATGGTTCTGGGTTCAGTCCCACTACGTGGGACCTTGGTCAAGTGTCTTCTAGTATCGCGTCAGGTCGACCAAAGCCTTGTGAGTGGATTTGGTTGATGGAAACTGAAAGAAGCCCGTCATATATATGTATACATATACATATATGTATGTGTTGTTAGATGTTTCTGTGTCTTTGTATGTCCCCCAACATTGCTTGACAACTGATGCTAGTGTGTTTATGTCCCCATAACTTAGCAGTTCGGCAAAAGAGACTGATAGAATAAGTACTAGTCTTACAAAGAATAAGTCCTGGGGTCGATGTGCTCGACTAAAGGTGATGCTCCAGCATGGCCACAGTCAAATGACTGAAACAAGTAAAAGAGTATATGTATGTATGTATGCATGTATGTATACATATACATATATATGTATGGAGTGGTTGGCGTTAGGAAGGGCATCCAGCTGTAGAAACACTGCCAGATCTGACTGGCCTGGTGCAGCCTTTGGGCTCCCCAGACCCCAGTTGAACCGTCCAACCCATGCTAGCATGAAAAGCGGACGTTAAATGATGATGATGATGATATATATATACGTATAAAAATACAAACTGGGACAAGAACG
>NC_042997.1:111133459-111148459 GCF_006345805.1 Octopus sinensis | reverse complement strand
GCTTTATCTGGCCTATTCTTATTCTAGCAACTACACTTTCAGAACTTTTACCTACGCTCACCTAGGTAATGGAAACTTTCTACTACTTCTGAGATTCCCCAGGACATTTGAAGGAGTCTATTTTCTGCACATTCCTCGTATTTATTGTACCTGCATATCTGCCACACACAATGACTACTTTCTCTGCTAACCTTTTTGTGATACCGCTAAACCCCTCATGTGTCCATAGCTTGCACTGGGTATTGTATGAAGTCTCTACCGACATCTTCTCAACATCTCAACAGGGCTATTTCCCTGAAGGGATCTGTGATTTGTATGTCTTCCTGCTTATCATTACTTTGGTCTTTGCTAAGTTAATGCTAAAGCCCTTTGATTCCAGACCTTGCTTCCATACCTGAAATTTCTTCTCTAGTTCTGGTAGTCATTCAGCAATAATAACAGCATAGAGGAGCTCCTAAGGGCAGCCAATCTTGAAATTCTCCTGTTTTAGCCTGGAGGACTATGATAAACAAGAAGGGTCTGAGAAGCAATCCCTTGTGGACTCCTATCTGTGCACTGAATTCATTGTTACACTCATTGCCATCTTCCCCCCTATGAACAACGTCCTTGTATGTGGCTTGTACAACTCTCCCCTACCACTCATCTATCCCTAGCTTCCGCATTGACCACCAGATAAGGTGTATGGGACTCTGACAAAGGCTTTCTCCATGTCAACAAAAGCCTAATATAGAGGTTTATTTTTGGCCAAATACTTCTAAAGGAGATAGCATTTGTAGTGCTTCTCCCTGGCACAAAACCAAACTGCATCTCATCTTCGCTAAATCTTTTCCTATGACCCCTTCTGTAACTTTCATCACCTGGTCCAGCAGTTTGGTACCTCTCGAATATTTCTGTCAAAGTGTCACCTTTAACTTTGTAGCAGTTGCCTATAATGCTGCTACTCCAATCACTGGGTTTGACTCCCTTGTGGACAAACTGATTAACTATATGGGAGACTAGGCCATATCCCACTCTGCCAAATATTTTAAGCATCTCAGCAGTAATTCTTGATGGGCTGGGGGCTTTCCCTTTTAAATATGTAATTATACGATCCAAAGATCTAAGTGTAGGAAGCTTGTAAGCTTTAAGCAGTCAGTGGTAGGTATACAAAAAACAACATTCAGGAACAATAAGCTTTCCTCATGTCAAAATTCAATAAGCTCAAAAAAATTTTTTTATAGCTCATGGTTAGCAAAACTTAATTTGCTATGAATGTGAATAAAACCCCATTCAAAATTATATCTTTGGTGAGTTAACTTGGGATTCCTTAATTACAATGCTGCCTTCATATAATTAAAATATCTTCAGACTGATGAGTAGTTAATTGAGCACTCGTCATTGAGTAATTATTACATCAAAGGATTTGCTAACTAGGAAACATATGTAGCCTGGATTTTACCAGCTCCACTCCCTCAATTTGGATATATATATATATATATATATGTATATATATATGTGTGTGTGTGTGTGTATATATATATATTTATATACCTAACACTCTGTTGAACCTCAAGTGCAAAACTAGTTAGCAAGATAAGCCATGATGGATATATGATACTGTACACTTCAATTAATATAACCACTATACTGTCAGATATATGAGTGCATCTTTTCCCTGATTTATAATCTCTTAGACAACTCATGCGAATATATATACATACATATATATATATATGATATATATAGTTGAAATTTACAGAAAAACAGAAGATGAAGACAGGTGTATAAGCAACAAGCAGGTGTATTAGTTTGATGCTTGGGAAGGTGGGAAAGTGTTTTACGTTTCGAGCCTACACTCTTCAACAGAAAGGAACACACACATACATATATATGCATGCATGTATAGGTGTATATATATATATATATATATATAGAGAGAGAGAGAGAGAGAGAGAGAGAGAGAGAGAGAAAGTGTATATAGATAGATAGATGTGAGAGTGTGCATGTGTGTATATGCATATGTATTATATGTATGTGTCAGTATTCATCTGTGTTTACGTGTGTTTCTTGTATGTGTGTGTGTGTGTGTGTGTGTGTGTGTGTGTGTGTGTGTTTAATGAGGCAGACAGACAGTGACACAGAAAAACAGTTGTAGACAGAAAGATAACATAGAGAAAGATAATATAGAGAAAGAGACAGATGAAATTAAAGAAAGGACTCGTGTGAATGACAAATTGAAAGTTAGTTGAGACGTTTTGTAATTACCAAAAAGACAAGTTTTAATAATGTCTAGAGAACTTGTGAGACGCGAGGGAAGGAGGAGCCGAGGAGAGTCTGTTGTCTGAGAATTTTTAATTTACTGTTTGTGTTTTGAACTTTAGCGTCCATAATGGTAACCCCTGATAGTAAGAAGCATCGACAGAATTTGCCAGAGTATTTAAAATTCAAATATATATTGTTACATGGATGTTGTTGTTGTTGTTGGTCTGGTTTGTGGTGGTGACTGGTTGAGTTGATGAATGAAAATGTTTATTGAGCTGCGTGTAGAAGTACCTGAACAACACCAACGAATCATTTAACAGAAGAATTTATTACCACACATGAAGACAAACTGTGTTGGCCTTTTACAGATAACAACTATTACATACTGAGAGTGGAGGCGCGTGGCTTAGTGGTTAGGGTGTCAGCACGATGATCGTAAGATTGTGGTTTCGATTCCTGGACTGGGCGACGTGTTGTGTTCTTGAGCAAAACATTTCATTTCACGTTGCTCCAGTCCACTCAGCTGGCAAAAATGAGTAACACTGCGATGGACTGGCGTCCCGTCCAGCTGGGGAACACATACGCCATAGAAACCGGGGAAACCGGGCCCATGAGCCTGGCTAGGCTTTAAAAGGGTGCATTTATTAATTTTTATTACATCCAGGGAGAAACATACTGCTTGGAGTTTATGGCAAGACATGACTTGCTGAACATAACTGGAAACATTATTTACATTTGACGGACATTTTCCTCATCTTGTTTGTTGTTAATACAACATTTCGACTGATATACTCTCCAGCCTTCATCAGGTGTCTTGGGGAAATTTTGAACCTGGTTCTCATTCCTAAGGTATTTTTCAATATTATTGTTATTGTTTTTATTATTATTATTATTATTATTATTCAGTAGTTTTATTTTTATAGCGTGCTTTCACTTCACTACCGGGCGCAGCTCTGTGTGCCTTGGGTATGTGCTGTGATTTGTTGTGATGCTCTGATGGTTATTGTATGGAAAGTGTTCTGTGTAGGATGAGTGCAGTGCCTAGTAGTGCAATTTTCTGTATGTTACATGTGTTTGTAAGTCCTGGTGCTTTTGTTATGTATTTGTCTGAATATTTTTTTATCATGCCTAATGCACCTACTATGATAGGGATTGTTTCTGTTTTTAGATTCCACATTCTGGTTACCTCTATTTCCAGGTCTTTGTATGTTGAGAGTTTCTCCATTTCTTTTAGAGACACGTTGTCATCTGCCGGTATTGATACATCAATTAGAAAGCATTTTTTTCCTTCATGATCTCTGACAACTATATCTGGTCTGTTGGCTTTAATTTCTTTATCTGTGTGTATCGGCATATCCCAGAGTATGGTTGCTTTCTCGTTTTCTGTGACCTTTTCTGGTGTGTGCCTATACCATCTTTTTTCTGTTGTTATTCCATAATGTTGGCATAGCTTCCAGTGTATGTAGGTTCCAACTCTGTCATGTCTGTGAATATATTCCTTCTTAGCCAGGACTGGGCAGCCAGAGATAATATGATTTATTGTTTCTTGTCCATCTCCACATATTCTACAGTTACTTGTTATATTTCTTTTCATTACATGTTTTTGGTAATTTCTGGTGGGGAGGCTTTGGTCTTGTGCTGCAATTAAAAATCCCTCTGTCTCTGCTTTGAGTCCTGAGCTTCTCAACCATTGCTGGGATTTTTCTTTGTCTATTTCTTTTGCATTTAGTTTAGTCCAGTATTTACCATGAAGAGGCTTTTCTTGCCATCGTTTTATCATGGTTCTTTGCTGTTCTAGTTTTAGTTTGGATTTCATTTGTTTTATAGCTTTTGTTGTTTCTTCATCTTCTTCTTCTTCTTCATATTTGTTAGGTGGGTAATTTCTTGTTTGTATTTGTCAGCTTCCTTAAATACTGAGAACAGTTTTTTTGTTTTGCTCGTGTTTTGCCGCTATTTGTATCAGTTTTCCTTCCTTCTGAAGTAGATATTTTTGCAGTCCTATGGTGGTTATTTTATCGTAGTTTTCCAGCTGTATAAGGCCTCTACCACCTTCTATACGTTGTATATATAGTCTTTCTATGTCAGATTTTGGGTGATGCATCCTAGATCCTGTCATTATTTTTCTTGTTTTCCTATCTATTTTGGTCAGTTCATTTAGTGTCCAGTTAAGGATATTGTAGCTGTAACTTATAACTGGGACAGCTAAAGTGTTAATACCTATTATCTTGTTTTTAGCATTGAGCTCTGTTTTTAGTATTGATCTAACTCGTCTATAATATTCTTCTTTTATTTTCTCTTTCATTTGTGTGTGTTGTGTCTTATCTAGTTCATGGATTCCTAAGTATTTGTAAGTTTGGCTTTGGTCTAATTCTTTTATTTCATTGGTTTTATCTAGTGTGATGTTGCTACTCTTAACTAGTTTTCCTCTTTTCAGGGTTACTTTGGCGCATTTTTCTAATCCAAATTTCATATCTATTTCTTTGGTAAATCTATGAACTGTCTTTAATAGTGTTTCCAGCTGTTTGTCATTTGCAGCGTATAGTTTTAGGTCATCCATATATAAAAGGTGGCTGATCGTTTTGCCATAACATTTATATCCACATCCAGTTCTGTTTAGCATATCAGATAGAGGTGGCAGTGCCAAGCAGAAAAGGAGTGGAGAGAGCGTGTCTCCCTGGAATATTCCTCTTCTAATGGGGATGTCTTTGGTTTTCATGAGTCCCTCTTTTGTTTGGAGCTGTAGCACTGTTTGCTATTTATTCATAGAGTGTCCTATGAATTTTATAATTGTTGGTGTTACTTTGTTAATGGCTAGTGTTTCGAGGATCCATGTGTGGGGGATGCTATCAAACGCCTTTTTGTAGTCGATCCAAGCCACACTGAGGCCTTTCTTCTTTCTGTGGCTGTCTTCAGTTATGGCTTTATTAATCATTAGTTGATCTTTACAGCCATATGAGCCTTTGCGACATCCTTTCTGCTCTTCTGGAAATAGGTTGTTTGCGTCTAGGTGCTTGTTCAACCTTTGCGATATCACTGCAGTAAATGCCTTGTACATTGTAGGGAGACAGGTTATTGGTCTGTAGTTTTCTGGTTTTGTTGTCTCATTTGATTTGGGAATTAAGATGGTTTTCCCCTTCGTGAGCCATTCTGGCATTGTCTCTGGCTCTGCTAGTATGTTGTTAAAGATTTCAGCCAGCTTTTTGTGCATTCCTGTTAGATATTTCAACCAGAAGTTGGGGATCTTGTCATGCCCAGGTGCCTTCCAGTTGCTTAGTCTTTGCAGTGCCTGGGTGACCTCTTCAGTTGTTATGGGGGTCCAAAGTTGCTCAGATGCTGAGTTTGTTGTTTTAATACTCCTTTTTTTGGGTTGTTTGTTCGCCGACCATATTTCTCTCCAGAATTCTTCCACTTATTATTATTATTATTATTATTATTATTATATTATTATTATTATTATTATTATTATTATTATTATTCTATGTTTGACTTTTGCTTTGCATTTGCACAAGCTGGCTCCAAGTCTCACCCAGAGACCTCAAGAGACAACAAGTTGGAAGTTCATGTTGGTGTTATGCCTAAGGTGCCATATATTTGGTTTTGTACTTAGTGTTGTACTAGTGAATGCCTAAAGAACCCTTATGAAAATTATGTTTGTTTTAAAACTTGAGATTAGATAGAAAGTATTTTGCGTAGGATATGAGAGAAAATGAATGGGATGAAGAGAGTCTGCCGAATGTTGACCCAAAAGAGGGACCAGCTATCAGAGTTGATAGTTCCTTGGTAGTTAAGGCAATTAGAAGCATGAAGACAGGGAAAGCCCCAGGCCCATCAGGTATCACTGCAGAGATGCTCAAAATATCTGGTAGTGTCGGCTAAAGCCTAGTCACCCGTATAGTTAATCAGGTGATACACGAAGGAATCATACCCAATGACTGGTGTAGCAGCATAATAGTCAACTGCTACAAAGGTAAAGGTGACGCCCTAGATACAAATAATTACAGAGGTATCAAGCTGTTGGATCAGGTGATGAAGGTTACAGAGAGGGTCATAACCCAACTAATTAGAGAGAGAGATAGTTTAGATGAGATGCAGTTTGGGTTCGTGCCAGGGAAAAGTACCACTGATGCTATATTCCTGGTAAGGCAGCTGCAGGAGAAATACCTAGCTAAAGATAAGCCCCTGTACCTGGCTTTTGTTGACATGGAGAAAACCTTTGACAGGGTCCCCCGATCCCTCATCTGGTGGTCAATGAGGAAACTAGGGATAGATGAATGATTAGTGAGAGCTGTGCGAGCCATGTACAGGGACGCTGCTAGTAAGGTGAGGGTTGGCAACGAGTACAGTGAAGAATTCTGGGTAGAGGTAGGGGTCCACCAAGGCTCAGTCCTCAGCCCCCTCCTATTTATCATAGTCCTCCAGGCAATAATGGAGGAATTCAAGACAGGATGCCCCTGGGAGCTCCTCTATGCTGATGACCTTGCTCTAATTGCTGAGTCACTATCAGAACTGGAGGAGAAGTTTCAGGTGTGGAAGCAAGGTTTAGAATCGAAGGGCCTTAGAGTCAATCTAGCTAAAACCAAAGTTGTAATAAGTAGGAAGGTAGACAAATCACAAACGCCTTCAGGTAGATGGCCCTGCTCGATCTGTAGAAAAGGTGTAGGTAGAAACTCTATAAGATGCACCAAGTGTAAGCTATGGACACATAAGAGGTGCAGCAATGTCAAAAGAAGGCTAACTAGGAAGATGGTTTTTGTATGTGGCAGATGCTCGGGAGCATTAACCTCTGAAAATCTGTAGAAAACAACTTCTACCACTTTCCAGGGGGAAAAACTAGAAGTAGTTGATAGCTTCCATTATCTTGGTGACCAAGTCAGTAGTGGGGGTGGGTGTGCTGAAAGTGTAACGGCTAGAGTAAGAATAGCCTGGGCAAAGTTTAGGGAGCTCTTACCTCTGCTGGTGACAAAAGGCCTCTCGCTCAGAGTAAAAGGCAGACTGTATGATGCATGTGTACGAACAGCCATGCTACATGGCAGTGAAAGTGGGCCGTGACTGCTGAGGACATGCGTAAGCTTGCGAGAAATGAAGCCAGTATGCTCCGATGGATGTGTAATGTCAGTGTGCATGCTCGACAGAGCATTAGTACCCTGAGAGAAATGTTGGACCTAAGGAGCATCAGTTGTGGTCTGCAAGAGAGACGATTGCGCTGGTATGGTCATGTGGCGAGAATGGATGAAGATAGGTGTGTGAAAAAGTGCCAATCCCTAGCAGTGGAGGGAACCCGTGGAAGGGGTAGACCCAGGAAAACTTGGGATGAGGTGGTGAAGCATGACCTTCGAACTTTAGGTCTCACTGAGGAAATGACCAGCGACTGAGACCTTTGGAAATATGCTGTGCGTGAAAAAACCAGGCAGGACAAGTGAGTCCAGCCCACTTATGCATGCCTTTCCTCCCTTGGACACACAAAGACCTGTTGAGGCAAGCGAAGTCGATATCGAACCTCATCCGACGACAGGCACCTATGCCAACCCCCCTGGACTGGAGATACGTAAAAAGCACTATCCGAATCGTGGCCGATGCCAGCGCCGCCTCGACTGGATTCCGTGTCAGTGGCAGGTAAAAAGCACCATCCAGAATCGTGGCCGAAGCCAGTGCCGCCTCGACTGGCTTCCGTGCAGGTGACATGTAAAATGCACCAATCCGACCGTGGCCGATGCCAGCCTCGCCTGGCACCAGTGCAGGTGGCACGTAAAAAGCACCCACTACACTCACGGAGTGGTTGGCGTTAGGAAGGGCATCCAGCTGTAGAAACATTGCCAGATAAGACCGGAACCTGGCGCAGCCTTCTGGCTTCCCAGATCCCTGGTCGAACCGTCCAACCCATGCTAGCATGGAGAACGGACATTAAACGATGATGATGATGATGATGAGCAGTTCCCATGAGCACTATCTTTTGAATTTCTGCCATTTTGGGGTTTCCTGGTATCTGAGTTAGGTAGCAATCAGCCCCTTTTGCTATCATTCCCAGGGCACCTATGACAACAGGTATTGTTTTAGTCTTTAGGTTCCACATTTTGCTGATTTCTATTTCCAGATCTTTATATTTGCTCAGTTTCTGGTAGGTCTTGACAGATACGTTTATATCGATTAGGACAGTCATATCAATGAGGAGGCATGTTTTTTGTCTGAAGTCTTTTACTATGATGTCTGGCCTATTCGCTTCTATCTTTCTGTCAGTTTGAATGGTGAAGTTCCAGAGGAGTGAGATGTGGTCATTTTCAAGCATTGGAGGTGGTTTGTGTTCCCACCAGTTTTTATCATGGGGCAGGTCCAGGTTTTTGCAAATTACCCAGTGAATATATTGTGCAGCTCTATCATTCCTGTTGAGATACTCTGTAGGCGCAATGATCAGTGGTTTCATTTTGTTGTTGACATACACGACATGTTGGGCTACTGCCGTTCTTTAATATGTTGGCCTGGTAGTTCCTTGTAGGTAGGCATTGATCTTGAGCTACTATGATAAACCCTTCTGTTTCAGATTTTAAGCCTAGAGGCCATTAGCCATTGATGGGTCAGGGCTTTGTCAACATCTGCATTATTCACTCTCTTTGGATATTTGCCATTGAGAGGTTTTTCTTGCCATTTATCATTCAGAATATCTAAGGCAGCAGTTATAGCACGGGTTTTCATGTGCTTAGCTTTTTCTGTGCTTATTTCTTGTGTGTCTAATTCCGGAATTTGTTGTATTTGGAATTCACTTAGATATTCTTTTGCCTGTTTTGTTACTGAGTATGATGCTTTCTTGTTTTCATGTTTTGAGACAAGTTTTAACATCCAGTCCTCAGAGTTTTTCAGGTAGGTGTCTAAGCCAATTGTAGCAACCTTCATTGTTATTGCCAGTTGTAAAAGCCCACAGCCTCCCTCTTTTCTTGGTAGATAAAGTTGTTCTATATCTGCCTTAGGGTGGTGCATTCTATGCATTGTCAACAGTTTTCGTATTTTTCTGTCCAGATTACATATTTCAGTAATTGACCAGTTAACGATATTGAAACTGTAAGTCATGACTGGTATGGCTAAAGCATTGATCGCTTATTATTATTATTATTGAGTGAGAGAGCAGTTCATGCCATCAAAGTGACACTGGGGTAAAATATACGAAGCCCAATATACCCATCATGACTACCCGTCTGATAAAGGTACACCAGGCACATGCATCACAACCATATGTGCACGACATGGTGATTTCATATCAAGATAAACAGCACATGACCTTGCAGGTGGGGCCCAGTTAGAATTTTCTTCAGGTTGAGTAGCCCATCCCGCTCAAACGGTCCCTGAATAAGGGTTGTTTAGGGATGTTGAACAAAACACACATGTTTCCAGAGGTGAATTATTCAAACCCCAAAGAATCCCTCTCAACACATGGCTATGATGCTCCCCCACTACTTCTGCTCGTAATCAGAGATGCACATATCGTCAGCCACTAAGAAACATGCTCAACTGGTTAAGGTCAAACAACTGACAAGCAAATCTGTGGTATTAAGCAGAATATTTGCTGTAGCCCATCTTTTATACCAAGACAAAACAATGTACATGATAACACTTCCAATCAGTTAAGATCAGAAGCCATGAGAGCCACTGCCTAGTACTGCATCAGGGCATTTATTATTATTATTATTATTATTATTATTGCCATTGCACAGCTTCTAATGCTGGAGATGTACTACCATGTCAGCTGTTCACTACCAGTGAACTAAGGTAACACCTCTTATTTTTTGAGTACCTTCCAGAGTATTCAAGTGGTTCCCAAGCAGTGCTGTTTCCTGAAAGTGCTCCACTCTTATTGCAGCCCCATTATTATTATCATCATCATCATCATCATCATCATCATCATCATCATAATAATAATAATAATAATAATAATAATCATTATCATCATCATTATTATTATTATTGTTCAGGTCACTGCCTGGATTCAAACTTGGAATCTTGGAGTTAGTAGCCCGTGCACTTAACGAACAGGTATATGGCGTAGTGATAATAATAATAACATTAAAAAATACCTTAGGAATGAGAACCCAGGTTCAAAATTTCCCCAAGACACCTGATGAAGGCTGGAGGGTATACGTTGTGTTAACAACAAACAAGATGAGGACAAATATCCGTCAAATGTAAATAATGTACATAATTCCTCATCTCTTAAATATAGAACTGTAATAACTGGAAACACTGAAGAACAAGGATGAAGTACCTCAGGAAGCTCAACCTTTCAGACGAGATGACAAAAAGACTAAGACACCTGGCGCCTGGCCAAACTCGAGACCCATCCCCTGCAACAGAAGTGTTGAGACTAATCCTTCTGGTTGTGTGAGGCACTCATGGCAGAGTCACATAAAAGTGCTTGTGCAGTGTCACGTAAAAATTCCCATGTGGCACCACATAAAAGCATCCATGTGGTGCCACGTAAAAGCAGCCAGCCCACTCTGTAAAGTGGTTGGCGTTAGGAAGGGCATCCAGCCATAGAAACCATGCTACAACAAACAATTGGAATCTGGTACAGCTCCCAGCTCACCAGCTCTGGTCAAACCAGCCAACCCATGCCAGCATGGACAACAGACGTTAAATGATGATGATGATGATGATGAATTGTGCTATATTTGTGGTGACCGAGCTTACCGTCTTCTGTCTGCACCATCTGTCTTAGCCATCTTCCTGTATTGGCTGGCTGGTAAAAGTTCACACAGTCTGGTATGACAAGAATTGAAACACGTATCTCTCAGCTGCCTCAACATTCTACTATTAATGACCTCCACCCCAACACATACGAGCAAATGTAGCCTTTTATAAGGTACAAGAAGAAGATTCTAGAAGATTGAATTACACGACACTGTTGTGGTTCAGTTGTGATGCATGATCGAGCAGTTCAGTTTTGAATCCCTATTACAACATCATCATTTGGCAATAAAAACAATGCTTAGGTATGAGAAACAAATCGTTTCCTGGATTCTTTGCCAGGAATCAAAACCTACCTCTTTTACTTGTTTCAGTCATTTGACTGTGACCATGCTGGAGCACCACCTTTAATCGAACACATCGACCCTAGGACTTATTCTTTGTAAGCCTAGTACTTATTCCACTAAGTTACGGGGACGTAAACACACCAGCATCGGTTGTCAAGCGATGCTAGGGGGACAGACACAGACACACAAACACACACACATACATACACACACACACACACACACACACACACATATATATATATATATATGATGGGCTTCTTTCAGTTTCTGTCTACCAAATCCACTCACAAGGCTTTGGTCAGCCTGAGGCTATAGTAGAAGACACTTGCCCAAGGTGCCACGCAGTGAGACTGAACCCAGAACCATGTCGTTGGTAAGCATGCTACTTACCACACAGCCACTCCTACGCCTACATTTTTTCCATTGTTCTCAGCATTGATCCTTAGAAATTTGTGAGGGTCAACTGCCAAACTTAGCCACATTCAACTGCCAAACTTAGCTAAGTTCAATTGTGTAAGTGAACATTCACAGGTTAAATACAGGTTAACAGAGACAAGCTAATTTACTTCCTGTTCTTCTCCAACTTACATTCAACTTTTCACTGTGGGGATAAAAAGTTTGTTTCCCAACCACATGGTTTCGGGTTCAGTCCTGCTGTGTGGCACCTGAGGCAAGTGTCTTCTACAATAGCCTTGTGAGTGGGTTTGGTTGACAGAACTGGAAAAAGCTTGTTTTGTATATAAATGTGGCAGTGGTGGTGGTGGTGGTGGAAGTTGTTCTGTGGTGTTCATCAGTGTTTCACTATTATTTGTGAAGAGAAACCATAACTCAATAGGCCAAAGTTTTAGACAGACGCATTCTATAGAGAGAGAAGATATGATGATTGTTAACATTACATAGAGGAGAATATGAGTTTTGTCTGTTTTACAGAAAATGTTTCTTCCATTTTTACTGGTCATCTAAGCAACAAAGTTTATTAGCTTACGTGAAAAAGTCTATTGTGAACTGGTTCTTTATGGAGTTTAAGAAAATCCCAACAGCAAGAAAACAGAAACTATAACGAGGCTTGTACCATATATCATTTAATTAAATTTTTTTTTTTGCATTTCTGAATATTTGGATTGTTCTGAATGTAAAATATTCTGTCTTTGAATCCTTTGTTTTTAAAGCGCCATTGTAATAAAGTGCCGTATAGTCAAACAATTTCTTAATTAAACTAATTACCAAGGAACTTGTTACAACCAACTAATTAAAATAGTGTATTTCCTTCAGAATGGATATGGCTTAATGCCAAATACTGTGGTATTTGTTTTGAGAGATCCTGCCAAATGGATGCATTGTGCATTAAAAGAACACATATTTATATCTCTGGTTGAAGAAAATTGTCTGCTATGAGTGCTGGAACTGTCAGATCACGTGATTTCAATGTACTGCGTCTCTTCAGTGATAGGTATCCACTCACTGTATATCAGCCAAATTTCACTGCCAATGATATATAGAATTACAGGGCCTTTTTGGGCACTGATGTTGCAAATAGCCAGAAGGCTTTGCTTTTATACACTATGCGTCCATATATCAAATGGAAATTGTAGTTGTGATACCTGTGCCAGTGGCATGTAAAAAGCACCATCCGAATGTGGCCGATGCCAGTGCCGCGCTGACTGACTTCTGTGCCTGTGGTACGTGACCTGCTGTGCTTGAGGAGACCTATTGAGTCAAGTGCATCAACATCAAAATAAAAATCAAATGGAAATTGTAGTTGTGATACCTGTGCCAGTGGCACATAAAAAGCACCAACTGATCGTGGCCGCTGCCAGCCTCCCCTGGCATCTGTGCTGGTGGCACGTAAAAAGCACCCACTACACTCACGGAGTGGTTGGCGTTAGGAAGGGCATCCAGCTGTAGAAACACTGCCAGATCAGACTGGAGCCTAGTGCAGCCTCCTGGCTTCCAAGACCCCGGTCAAACCATCCAACCCATGCATGGAAAACGGATGTTAAACAATGATGATGATGATGGTGAGAGAATCTCTCATGACGAATACCATAGTTTTTGTTTTTCTATCAAAACATGCACATTAAGATGGAGAGACAATCTTCATGGATTGTCTTTTGGTCTTAATACAGCTTCGGTTGATATCAATCCTCCCTCCCTGACTGGCTCCTGTGCTGGTGGCATGCAAAAAGCACCCACTACACTCTCGGGGTGGTTGTCATTAGGAAGGACATCCAGCTGCAGAAAGCTTGCCAGATCAGACTGGAGCTTCGTGGATTGCCACTCCCCAATCAAACCATCCAACCCATGCCAGCATGGAAAGCGGATGTTAAGCGGTGATGATGATGATGATGATGTTTAACAACCCTGTCATTAACATTGGCCAACTTCTTTGCTTATATATGATTTATACATATGAAACTGAACACAAGAATTTCCCACGCACAAGAATAAATGCATGCACTTTGTATTCTGCACAAAACAATTGTATACACGTTTTCTCGTTATTTTCATCAACCAATCAAATCTCAGCTTATTTTTCACTCATATTGCAATGTCTCCAAATATTTTTACTCACATATTGTCATCCTCTACTTCTCTTCCTCAATAGTTTGAATAATTGGTTAATGTGAAACCCAAAGTTTTGATCAATACATACAGTGACTTGAAACATACACTCAGTTTATGGGAAAGAATGCTTGAATGAAAGAACTTGCAGAAGATGATTTGCAAAATTCAGAAGTGGAGATTTCAGCCTAGAAGATGAAGATCGAACAGGACATCCAGTTGAGTTTGATGATAAGCACCTTTAGGCGTTACTGGAAGAAAATCCTGCATTATCAGTTGGAGAATTGGCAATAAAGCTTAGTTCAAACCATACAACCATTGATCGTCATCTTCAACAACTTGGAAAGGTTCCTAAACTTGGAAAATGGGTGCCTCATGAACTGTCTGAAAGTAACCGCAAATCCCAAATTGACATCTGCTCTCCTCTCCATTCTTGTGAACTCATTTCACCCTTTTTGGATAGACATGTGACTAGTGATGAAAAACGGATCTTCTATCGAAATGTTAAATGTCATAAACAGTGGCTTGGTAAAAGGGAAAAAGCTCAACCACAACTGAAAAGGGAACTTCGTGGAAAAAGGTTCTTCTCTCTATCTGGTGGGATTGCAAAGGAGTAATTCACTTTGAATTGTTATCACCTAATGCAACAATCAATGCTCAAGTCTACTGTCAGCAATTAGAGTATTTGAACCAAGTTTTGAAGAAAAAAAGACCTGCTTTAGTGAATCGAAAAGGAATGATGTTTCATCAAAACAATGTGTGACCCCACATTGTTTCACATCACAGAAGATCGAAGAGCTTTGTTGGGAAAAAATCCTCATACTTCTTATTCTCCTGACCTTGCTCCTTCAGGATACCATTTGTTTTGTAGTTTACAGAATCATTTGGGGGACATAACTTTCGCAAACCAGGAGAAGGTTGAAACTGACATTTCAGAGTTCTTCGCTTTGAAATCAAAAGAGTTTTACATTGATGAGATTAAAAAGCTTGTAAAAAGATTGAAGGAAGTCATACATAATCAGGGAAAGTACATTGATGATTAAATTTCAATTAAATATAAATATTTGATAACTTGTTTTCTTTATTCAAAATTTGGACAGAATTTATGGGATGACCTGATACTTTTCCCAATTCTACTCCTCTTCCCAGTTGAGGAAGCTTTCTCTTGTCTTGCAAA
>NC_042997.1:111080959-111128459 GCF_006345805.1 Octopus sinensis | reverse complement strand
ACGTGGACGTAAACACACCAACACTGGCCATCAATCAGTGCTGGGGACAAACACAGACATGAACACACACACACGCGCGTGCGTGCACACACATACACACACATGATGGGCTTCTATCAGTTTCCATCTACCAAATCCACTCACATGGTTTTGGTTGGCCCAAGGCTGTAGTAGAAGACACTTGCCCAAGGTGCCATGCAGTGGGACTGAACCTTGAACCGTGTGTTTGGGAAATAAATTTCTTACCACACAGCGATGCCTGCAACAATATGTATGCATATCTTTTCAATAATTTCACTGTGCTAGGGTGGTATGTCAGTTATGTCCCTTTGTCTCATGTTAAAATCAATGTTCCTTCTGCATTGAACGTCTGGATTGAATAAATATATACCAGTTATTTACTGGGGTCGATCAATTCAACTATACTTTTATTCCCATCCACAACACACACAAACATTGAGCCTCACAGAGGCAATGACAAAAAACCAAGACCTCTGGAGGTATGCTGTGACTGAGAAGACCTGGCAAATAAAGTGAGTCCACGGCTGTAACCTACACCAGTGTCGCATAACCAGCCCACTCAAAAGTGGGCGACATGTTGTGCTTGAGGAGACCTATAGAGTCAAGTACATCAACATCAATATCAAAATCAAATCAAATGGAAATTGTAGTGTGACCCCTGTGCCAGAAGCATGTAAAATGCACCATCCGAATGTGGCCAATGCCAGTGCTGTTTCGACTGGATTCCGTGCCAGTGGAACGTAAAAACCACCATCTGATCGTGGTTGATACCAACTCCTCTGGTCCCTGTGCCAGTGGGACTCTTGGAGTGGTTGGCGTTAGGAAGGGCATCCAGCTGTAGAAACACTGACAGATCAGACTGGAGCCTGGTGCAGCCTCCTGGCTTCCCAGATTCCAGTTGAACCGTCCACCCATGTCAGCATGGAAAATGGACATTAAACGATGATGATGATGACACACACATATATATCTGTACATACATGCATATGCATATTCATATATCTACATATATGTAAACATATATTTTTTTTTTTTGCTGTAGTTTCAGCTCATAGCTGTGGCCATGCTGATGCACCACCGTTTTTTAAAGGAAATGAATTTTGAGGATGTACCTGTCTCCATATTCTCTGTCATTGTAATTATTATTAATATGTACATACACACACACACACACACATATATATGATGGGCTTCTTTCAGTTTCCATCTACCAAGTCCACTCACAAGGCTTTGGTTGGCCTGAGGCTATAGTAGAAGACACTTGCCCAAGGCGCCATGCAGTGGGACTGAACCTGGAACCATGTGATTGGTTAGCAAGCTATTTACCACACAGCCACTCCTGCGCAAAGATATATATGGTAAGAAGTTTGATTCCCAATCACCAATTTCTGGGTTCAGTCCCACTGCATGGCACCTTGGGCAAGTGTTTTCTACTATAGCCTCGGGCCAACCAAAGCTTTGTGAGTGAATCTGGTAGATGGAAACTAAATGAAGCCTGTCGTACATATATTTGAGTATATGTGTGTGTGTCTGTTTACCCCTC
The DNA here is from genome assembly GCF_006345805.1 of Octopus sinensis. Taxonomy (NCBI): domain Eukaryota; kingdom Metazoa; phylum Mollusca; class Cephalopoda; order Octopoda; family Octopodidae; genus Octopus; species Octopus sinensis. The sequence goes on along the minus strand of NC_042997.1, from coordinate 111,126,895 downwards.
TCCACTGCTTGTGGTAGTGTTTTCACATCGTTGTAACTTAGCGGTTCAACTGAAGAGAATAATATAATAATGATCGAATTTGAGACAACAATAAACACTGGGGTTGATTCTTCCTACTAGAAAATTCTTGAAGGCGGTGCCCCAGCATGGCCACAATCCAATAACTGAAATAAGTAAAAGACAAAAGATATATGAATTAAAAAAACAGGGGCCGTGAATAACTGCCAGGTGAGTCATCACCATCATCATCATCATTACCATTATCTTAATTATTATCATCATTATCATAATCACCATCACCATCATCACATCATCATCACCATCACATTGCCATTTTTATTGTCATCAATTCTGTCAGGGTTGACTTTGCCTTTCAACCTTTCAGGGGTTGTGGTTCGATAAATTAAGTACCAGTTGCGTACTGAGGTCAATCTAATTGACTGTCTTCCCCCTCCCCCAAAAGTTTTGGGCCTTCAGCCTAGAGTAGAAAAAATCTATTATTGTTGTCATTGTCATCATCGTCGTCGTCATCATCATCATCATCATCATCAGCAGCAGCATCGTCGTCGTCGTCATCATCATCATTATCATCATTATCATCATAATGTAATGTGAAGGTCTTTGGTTATGTCTGTATCAATTTTTTTTTCTTTTCGGTTTTGATTTCTTATTTCTTTATATTTCTGTAAATGTTGTTGCTGTTGTTGTCGCTGTTCAAATGAATTCCCCCCCCCCCCGTTCCACTAGGAACACTTCGAATGTGTTACTACTAATATTACTACTACTACTACCACCACCACCACCACCACTACTGCTACTGCTACTACTACTACTACTACTACTAAGTCTGTAGCCATTTCGGTTCTTGTGGTTCGGCTTTTAGCATCAAAGACACTGCAATACCTGCAGGGCACCACGTTGGTTGGTACTGCTGCTGCACTTTTGCAGTTCTTACAATAAACTGCAACAAAGAAAAACAAAAACAAACACAGGCAGTTCTAACGTTGTTGTTATTTTTGTTGTGGTGCACTTTGGCAAATCGCAATTACATCCCGCCAGTCCTAATACCACCAGCAACACCAACAACACCAACAACACCAACACTACCACAACTATTACTACCACCACCACCACCACCACCACCACCACCAACACCACTACCACCACGACCACTACCACCAACACAACCACCACCACCACCATCACATATCACCACCACCACCACTATCACCACGACCACCACCACTACCACCACCACCTTCACCACCACCACCACCATCGCCACTACCTACCACCACCAGCACCGCCATCCTCCACATCACCACCACCTACCACCACCAGCACCACCAGCACCGCCATCCTCCACATCACCACCAATAGCAACAACAACAGCAATTATAGGAGCATCAACAGTAGCAACGACAACAGCAGCAGCAACAACAACAACAACAGCCATAGCAGTAAGAAGAGCAGCAGCGGCAGCAGCAGCAGCATCAACAGCAGCAGGACAGCAACTGTTGGCAGCACCCTGCACATTCTGAGATCAACATTAGAGTTATGCCCCTTCAACTGTGCTCGAGACACTCACACAAAGCCAGCGACACGAAATGCAACGCAAGTTGACACCCCCACCCCACCCACCCTTACCCATACACCCCCCCAATTCGGTCCCCCCACCGTCCCCGAGAAAACTTGTTGCTATGGGCAACAGCGAGAGACAAAAGGACAGGTAACAATGAAAGATGGTTGGGCAAAAATAAAACAATAAAAAAAAAGAAAAATTAAAATAAAAAAAACGAAAGGAAAAACGGGTGGTTGTGCGGGTGGAGGGGATGGTGTTATGTGTGTGCGCGACGAGGGGTAGAGAGAGAGGGGGTGGCTAAGTAAATAAATGCAAGATTGTGTGTTGTAAAAGAAAGGAGGTGGAAATATTATTGGTCTGTTGTTTCCCTGGAAGGAATGGAAGGATATTGGTGGGGGGTGGGCGTGGGTGGAGAGGGGGAGGGAGATAATGAAATGTAATAAAGACTTACTTTATTAATTAGATAAAACGAGCTGACTGAATGGAGACACATCTGTGTATCTCTCCCTCCCTCTCTCTCACTTTCTTCCTTTCTAAGTGTATATAATATACATACATACATACATACATACATATATATACATACATATATATACATACATATATATACATATATATACTTACATATACATATATACTTACACGCACACATATATATATATCATTATATATATATATATATCATGATATCATCATCATCGTTTAACATCTGCTTTCCATGCTAGCATGGGTTGGACGGTTCGACTGGGGTCTGGGAAGCCAGGAGGCTGCACCAGGCCCAGTCTGATCTGGCAGTGTTTTTACAGCTGGATGCCCTTCCTAACGCCAACCACTCCATGAGTGTAGTGGGTGCCTTTTACGTGCCAGGCGAGGCTGGCAACGGCCATATTCGGATGTTTCTTTTACGTGCCACCGGCACTGGTACCACAGCTACAATTTCCATTGATTTTTGAGCGATTTTGATTTCGATTCCGATTTCACTTGCCTCAACATGTCTTCGGAAGCAGAGTTTTCGGTCCCAAGAAGGAAAGGTATGCATAAGTGGGCTGGCTACATCCCAGGTAGAGGCCATGGATTATGGTCTCACTTGTCCTGCCGGGTTTTCTCACGCACAGCATACTTCCAAAGGTCTCGGTCACTAGTCATTGCCTCAGTGAGACCTAATGTTCAAAGGTCATGCTTCACTACCTCATCCCAGGTCTTCCTAGGTCTACCTCTTCCACAGGTTCCCTCAACCGCTAGGGTGTGGTACTTTTTCACACAAGTATCTTCATCTATTCTCGCTACGTGACCATACCAGCACAATCGTCTCTCTTGCACACTACAACTGATGCTTCTTAGGTCCAACTTTTCTCTCAAGGTACTTACACTCTGTCGAGTATGAACACTGACATTACACATCCATTGGAGCATACTGGCTTCATTTCTTGCGAGCTTACGCACATCCTCAGCAGTCACGGCCCATGTTTCACTGCCATGTAACATGGCTGTTTGTACACATGCGTCATAGTCTACCTTTTACTCTGAGCGAGAGGCCTTTTGTCACCAGCAGAGGTAAGAGCTCTCTGAACTTTACCTAGGCTATTCTTACTCTAGCTGTTACACTTTCAGCACACCCGCTCCCCGCTACTGACTTGGTCACCTAGGTAACGGAAGCTATCCACTACTTCTAGTTTTTCTCCCTGGAATGTGGCGGAAGTTGTTCTCTGCACATTTTCAGTGTTTATTGCTCCTGAGCATCTGCCACATACAAAAACTATCTTCCCAGTTAGCCTTCCTTTGATATTACTGCACCTCTTATGTGTCCATAGCTTACACTGGGTACCTCTTATAGAGTTTCTACCTACGCCTTTTCTACAGATTGAGCAGGGCCATCTACCTGAAGGGATTTGTGGTTTGCCTGCCTTCCTACATATTAGGACTTTGGTTTTAGCTAGGTTGACTCTAAGACCCTTCGATTCTAATCCTTGTTTCCACACTTGAAACTTCTCCTCTAGTTCTGATAGTGACTCAGCAATTAGAGCAAGGTCATCAGCATAGAGGAGCTCACAGGGGCATCCTGTCTTGAATTCCTCCGTTATTGCCCGGAGGACTATGATAAATAGGATGGGGCCGAGGACTGAACCTTGGTGGACCCCTACCTCTACCCGGAATTCTTCACTGTACTCGTTGCCAGCCCTCACCTTATTGACAGCGTCCCTGTACATGGCTCTCACTAACCATTCATCTATCCCTAGTTTCCTCATTGACCACCAGATAAGGGATCGGGGGACCCTGTCGAAGGCTTTCTCCATGTCAACGAAAGCCAGGTACAGGGGCTTATCTTTGGCTAGGTATTTCTCCTGCAGCTGTCTAACCAGAAATATGGTATCAGTGGTGCTTTTCCCTGGCACGAAACCAAACTGCATCTCATCCAAACTTACTCTTTCCCTAATTAGTTGGGCTATGATCCTCTCCGTGACCTTCATTACCTGATCCAAGAGCTTGATACCTCTATGCATACATATTTATATGTATACACACACACAAACACACATATACATATCAATATATATATAAATATTCGTCTGTGTATGTATATATATATATATATATACATACATAAGTATATAAATGTGTGTATGTATGTCAGTATTATTCTTTTTATTTGTTTCAGTCATTAGACTGCGGCCATGCTGGGGCAGCACCTTGAAGAAATCAATCCTAGTTCTTATGTTTTTGTAAGCCTGGTACTTATTCTCTCAGTCCATTTTGCCTAAACAGTTAAGGTAGGAGGACATAAACTCACCAACACCGGTTGTCAAGTGGTGGTTGTTGTGGGGGTGTACAAACACAGACACAAAGACACACACACACACACGCATATATATATGTGGTGAGATTCTTTCAGTTTCCATCTACTGAATGCACTCACAAGGCTTTCATTGGCCAAAGCTATAGTGGAAGACACTTGCCCAAAGTGCCACACAGTGGGACTGAACCCAGAACCATGTGGCTGAGAAGCAAGCTTCATACCACACAGCCATGAAATTGAGGCAGTATTAGATAGATTAAAATATCCATTTATGTATCATACTTAATGTATATATGCAGTTGATAGGCCAGTTACTGTGGTATTTGTCCTGAAATAACATCGCTTCTTAATGTAATGTTAAAAACACACATTTTAACCCAGTGATACATACATGGGTATGTATGAGTGTCTGATGCATGCACATATTATGTGTATGTTTATATATATATATGTGTATGTGTGTGTGTGTATGTGTAAAACTGTAATACCCTCTAACACACACTGTAACATATTGTGACATACTGTAACACATGTGTACAATTATACCAGGTCATCCCATAAATTCTGTCCGATTTTACCTTTTTTTGAAATTTAATAGTATTTTAGAATGTTTAATGGAATTAAAAATTATTTTTATGCATTTGTGTACATTTAAACTAATTAAATATTATTTTACAGAATAATAGAATTAAAATTTCTTTGATTAAAACCCTTTCTAACATGGAAGTATCCAAAGAGCATTTAAGGCACATAATGCTTTATGAGTACAAAAAAGGAAACTCTGCAGCTGAAGCAACTCAAAACATACACTCAGTTTATAGGAAAGAATGCTTGAATGAAAGAACTTGCAGAAGATGATTTGCAAAATTCAGAAGTGGAGATTTCAGCCTAGAAGATGAAGATCGAACAGGACGTCTGGTTGAGTTTGATGATAAGCTCCTTGAGGCATTACTTGAAGAAAATCCTGCATTATCAGTTGAAGAATTAGCAATAAAGCTTAGTTCAAACCATACAACTGTTCATCGTCATCTTCAACAAATTGGAAAGGTTCCTAAACTTGGAAAATGGGTGCCTCATGATTTGTCCAAAAGCAACCGCAAATCCCGAGTTGACATCTGCTCTTTTCTCCATTCTTGTGAACTCATTTCACCCTTTTTGGTTAGTCTAGTGACTGCTGACGAAAATTGGATCTTCTATCGAAATGTTAAATGTCGTAAACAGTGGCTTGGTAAAAGGGAAAAAGCTCCACCACAACCGAGAATGGAATTTCATGGAAAAAGGTTCTTCTCTCTATCTGGTGGGATTGCAAAGGAGTAATTCACTTTGAATTGTTACTACGTAATGCAACAATCAATGCTCAAGTCTACTGTCAGCAATTAGAGCATTTGAACCAAGCTTTGAAGAAAAAAAGACCTGCTTTAGTGAATCAAAAAGGAGTGATGTTTCATCAGGACAGTGCACGACCCCACACTGCAAAGATCACATCACAGAAGATCGAAGAGCTTTGTTGGGAAAAAATCCTCATACTCCTTATTCTCCTGACCTTGCTCCTTCAGACTACCATTTGTTTCATCATTTACTGAATCTTTTGGGGAACATAACTTTTGGTTATGTGATGACCTGATACACATATATATCATGATCATCATCATCATGATCATCATCTTCATCACTTAAAATTTGGCCTTGATACTGGCGCGCACACGCACACACATTCATACACACACACACACTACAGGCTTCTGCATATGTTATGTTTACCAAATTAATTCCCTCACAAGGCATTGGTCAGCCTGGGGCGACAGTAGTAGAAGATACTTGTCCAAGGCGCCACACCCGTGGGACTGACCCCAAAACCACCTGAAACATCTGACTTCCTTTTTAATTCCAATGAAACTATTATTATTATCGTTATTATTATTATTATTATTATTATCATTATTATTGTTATCATTACTGTCATTGCCTTTGCGCAGCTTCTAACGCTGGAGATGTATTACAGTGCCAGCTATTCACTACCAGTGAGCTAAGGTAACACCCCTTATTTTTTGAGTACCTTCAGAGTATTAGAGCGGTTCCAAGCAGTGCTGTTTTCTGCAGCCCCTATTTGTTCCATGTAATTCACAAGACTTTTACTCACTGTTCCCAGGGCTCCAACAATTATTGGTACTACTGCTACCTTTTTCATCGACCACAACTGCTTAACTTCCCAAGCTAACCTGTCATATCTCTTGACTTTTCTTTCTTCCTTATCGCATACCTTGTTGTCAGCTGGGCATGCTATATCTATGATCCAGCATCGTTTGTTTTCTTTCTCAATCAACACTATGTCTGGCTTCCTATTCTCAATCTCATGGTTGCACTGAATCATAAAATCCCAAGGATCTTTGCATTATCATTTTCGATGATGCTCTCGGGTTTATGGCTGTACCAATTTTTTGCTCTGTGAAGTCCGCACTTGTTGCAAAGTGTCCAATTGACAATCCTTGCTATGTTGTCACAACGTCTCTTATATTCTTTCTGGGCTAGTGGCATACATTGTCTGGTAATATGCTATACGGTTTCACCGTTTTGTCCACAGATTCTGCACTTATCACTTTTTGCTGTGTTGTCTATTCTGTATTTTATGTAATTTGTTTTTAATGCTTGCTCTTGGGCAGCACAGATTAAAGTCTCTGTTTCCTGTTTTAAATCACTTTTAGTCATCCACAGCCATCTTTTTTCTCTGTCTGACTTGTTTTCAACATCCCTATGAACTTGTCCTTGCATTCTTTTCTTTATACACTTATTTTTAGTTTCATTCATTCTCAAATCCTTGTACAGTGCTTTATCTTTGTTATCTTCCATCCTACACAAGCCTGACCTTCTTACTTCCAATAATAGTTGTTCTGTCGCATTTTTCACATACCATGCTATGTTGTTTTCTTCTGCTCTAATGCTGTGTTCACATCCAATCAGTCCCTCTCCCCACTCTTTTTCTTGGTACATACAATCTGTCTGTGTTACTTTTTTGGTGGAGTATCCCATATCTAATCAGAAACTTCCTTGTCTTTATTTTTATTATTATTATCATTATTATTATTATTATTATTATTATTATTATTATTATTATTATTATAATTTTTATTATTATTATTAGTATTTGCTATCATTATTATTTTCTAGTCAGGCAATCACTATTTAATGTCAGAGAATACAAAAATTCTGGGAGCGAGGCACCCCTCTGATTTGTTGAAGCTTATTTCTAGAAACCACTTCAAACCCAGGCTACATCTGCTGCGGCAATTGGCAGCGATTCGGTCAGTGAATCCTCTGCAATGGTCAATGGCAAGATGAGCTGCTATGTATCACACTACCCCAAAGTGTGTATGCTTGTGACTGGGGAACCCATGTGAGTTTGTAGTCTCACTGTTGTTCTGAACATGTTGGTCAGAGTCAGCTCAACTCACCCTGGGTATAGGCAGCACCATGTACAAGTGAATAATCATAGAAAAATGAAATATTAAAATTCTGATGTAAACTTTTGACATTAAAATAGGCAAAAACGAAAAAAAGAGAAACAAAACTTCTCAGAAATGATTGAAAATGTCAGCAGGAAAACTATATATTGCCCGGTAAAGGGTGAATAAAATGAAACCATCAACGTTTTCCGTGTCTCTTTTAAAGTGCAACACATCAACTTGTCACGACATAGTCATAACAATCCACAGCAGATGACTACGGTAACCACAAGATAGTATTATGAATAACTGCCATTTCTGGTTCTGTGTTCATTGAAGGGTTAATGAAGAGATGTGGCTTTGTGGTTAGGGTATTCAGATCACAATCATAAGGCCATGAGTTCAATTCCTAGCAGAGCATTGGGTCCTTGAGCAAGACACTTTATTTATCATTACTCAGTCAAATCGTCCGACCCATGCCAGCATGGAAAGCGGACGTTAAACGATGATGATGATGACTCCAGTTCACTCAGCTACCAAAAATGAGTTGTACCAGTAATTCAAAGGGGCCTTCTCATATTCTGTATCACACTGAGTCTCGCTCAAGAATACAATAAGAGTAAACATGTTCGTAGAATGCTCAACTGCTTGTGTGCTAATTTCACATACTTTGATCGTATCAACAGGAAAATTTGTAGTCATAATTGACGGAGCACCGGTATTTTTCTTTTAGGATATTCATGGAATGGCTAGAACATTGGATAAGATACCTTGTGGTATTTGTTGTTTTTGCATTCTGAGCTCAAATCTTGTGACGGTCAACATTGCAATTCATCTTTCTGGTGTCACTAAAAGGAAATACTAGTCAAATACTGGGGTTGACGTAATCAACTTACCTGTTCCTTCTGTAGATCTCTGCTTTTGTGCATGTAATTATTTTACCTTGAGTCATGAAATATAACTCAAGGTAAAATATGAAAATTTTACCTTGAATCATGAAAAGATACAAAGTCCTTGTAAGTGGATTGTGTAAATGGAAACTAAAAGAAGCCTGTCATAGATATACTGTCATCATTGTTTAACACCTTTTTTTTCCATGCTGGCATGGGTTGGACAGTTTGACAAGAACAGACAAGTCCAAGGGCTCCCCTAAGTTTTAGGTCTGTTTTGTCATGGTTTCTTACTGCTGGATGCCCTTCCTAATGCCAACCACTTTGCAGTCACTTTTTTAATGTGGCATCAGCGACAGTGAGATTGCCAAGTATCTGCAAAATAAAACCCCTCAACTGAGTGAATAAGTAGCTGTGATGGTGAGAGTGGAGTAGGTGCCTTGCTGAAGAGGTGAATGCTTGGCTTGCCTACTTGGAAATATATTTCCAAGTGGGCATATATATTTTTATATATATATATTTATTTATTTTATATATATTTATTTATAAATATATATATTATATATTTCCAGGAGTGGCTGTGTGGTAAGTAGCTTGCTTACCAACCACAGGGTTCTGGGTTCATTCCCACTGCATGGCACCTTAGGCAAGTCTCTTCTACTATAGCCTTGGGCTGATCAAAGCTTTGTAAGTGGATTTGGTAGATGGAAACTACCATATGTATATATATATATATATATGTATGTGTGTGTGTATATGTTTGTGTGTCTGTGTTTGTCCCCCCAACATCACTTGACAACCAATGCTGGTGTGTCTACGTCCCCGTAACTTAGCAGTTCAGCAAAAGAGACTAATAGAATAAGTATAGGTTTACAAAGAACAAGTCCTGGGATCGATTTGCTCAACTAGAGGCAGTGCTCCAGCATGGCCATAGTCAAATGTCTGAAACAAGTAAAAGAATAAAGAGTAAAGAGAGTATGTATACAGATAAATGATAGAAAATGGAATTAATGACATTCTTAAAATTGCTATTGTTTCGACACATTTTTACACCTTTTGTGCACTGATGAGATGTTGTGCAATCATTATTTTACATCGAAGTTGTAAAATGCACCTCCTCAGGTACCTGTAAACAGCTGGGAATAACACATCACTTTGGGTATGCATTATTACACTAAGTGAAATGACTGTAGGATCTAACAAAGGACTTATGTAAACAATCACCTGGGGAGGCATATTTTACACCTTGGATGTAAAATAATGATGGCACTAAAGGTGTAAGAAAGTATTGAAACAAGGGTAGAGATTTAAAATAAAATCTATCATTTATCTATTTTTATAAGCTCTACTGATACTGTGGAATTCCTGATGTATTTCCAGTCGAAGGAACATTTTCATTCTATGATGACATCAGGTAACCAATACCTGTGGATGGGCTTTGTATAGCATTCTACAAGGTTTTTATCCAAATCTTATTTAACATATAAAATCATCATTGTTTAACGTCCGCTTTCCATGCTAGCATGGGTTGGACGGTTTGCATCAAGCTCCAGTCTGATCTGGCAGAGTTTCTACAGCTGGATGCCCTTCCTAACGCCAACCACTCTGAGAGTGTAGTGGGTGCTTTTAAATACCACCAGCACGGGGCCAGTCAGGTGGTACTGGCAACAACCTCACTCAAATCTTTTACACATGCCACCGGCACAGGTGCTAGTAAGGCGATGCTGGTAACGATCACGCTCGAATGGTGTCTTTTATATGCCACGGCACGGAGGCCAGATAGCTGCTCTGGCAACGATCGCGCTTGGATGGTGCTCTTAATACCCTACTAGCACAGGGCTCAAATGCCAGTAATGTGACACTGTATATATATATATCTTTTTTGAAATTGGGTTGCAAAAGTCGAACGCTACCTGTGAAACTTGAACCCACAACTCCTGTATACATGACAGGTGTTCCACCAATGGATCAAAGCAATACTTCAGATTTCTTTTTCCATTTTAGTGACTTTATTCTTACCAACAAGAATTGTATGCTATTGACATCAATAATATGTATATTGTATACTTTATTGACAAGGCTACCAATTGTTTCATGTGGTGAGAACTTCAGAATTGTTCAAGCATGCCACATGGAAGTGTTGGTACTTGTCTCCATCCCCACCTCTATATCATACTAAATGTATATACACCGTAGAAATGCATGATACTGTGGCTTTTGTCAAATCACTCTTAGTGCTGCTGGAAAAACACACACACACACACACACATGAACACATGTATAATAAATATATCAGTTAATAAACTAATGCAATATTTGTTGAAATTAAGGCAGCAAATTGGCAGAATAGTTAGAACACCAAAGTGCTTAGCACTTTACGTTCATCATCACCATCATCGTTTAATGTCCGTTTTCCATGCTAGCACGGGTTGGACGGTTCGACCAGGGTCTGGGAAACCAGGAGGCTGCACCAGGCTCCAGTCTGATTAGGCAGTGTTTCTACAGCTGGATGCCTTTCCTAATGCCAACCACTCCGTGAGCGTAATGGGTGCTTTTTATGTGCCAGTGGCACAGGAGCTAGGGGAGGATGGCAATGGCCACGATCGGTTGGTGCTTTTTACATGCATCCAGCTGTAGAAACACTGCCAGATCAGACTGGAGCCTGGTGCAGCCTCCTGGCTTCCTAGATCCTAGTCGAACTGTCTAACCCATGCCAGCTTGGAAGACAGGTGTTAAACGATGATGATGATGATGATGACTTTCCCAAGGTGCCATGCAGTGGGACTGAACCTGGAACCATGTGGTTGGTGGTTGGGAAGCAAGCTTCTTACCACACAGCCACTCCTACTCCAATATTTTTATATGGTTTCGGAATATGTTTGTTAAAACATCTTCATCCTAGATTTAAATACTTAAATAAAATGTAATTTCTAAATAAAATGTAATTTTTACTTTCAGCACAGCCTTTTTTTTGTTTTTTGTTGTTGTTGATGTTGTTGTTTTATATATTGTTATCGTGTCTTATTCCTGTGGCATGTCCTCATTTCGCACTTGTGTCCATGTATGTCGCCAAATTTCTGACAAGTGTCAAAGCATACTATATCACCCTGGCCCCCCACCCCCACTTCACCCCCCCCTCCGCCCATCCACCCAATGTACAATATTTAGATAATTTCAAAAATTTCAATGCAATTCCCCAACACCCCCTTCGACCCCACCCCACCCACCCCAGCTGAAAGGCACTGCTATTGTTTTGTTTCAAGGTTAAAGCCATTGCAGTACCAGCTGGTGAAGTGGTCTGAGACTGCCACCACACCATCGCCGCCTAAAATTAGATTTCTTTCTGGAGCTCTTCAAAGATAAATGAATCGGTTTTAAAAATAAAATTACTTAATTTCATAAAAATTTTAAAAAAACAAACAGTTGGATATGTTAGCCTAGAAAATTATAGAAGCTTATAGGCGCAGGAGTGGCTGTGTGGTAAGTAGCTTACTTACCAACCACATGGTTCCGTGTTCAGTCCCACTGCGTGGTACTTTGGGCAAGTATCTTCTACTATATCCTTGGTCCGACCAAAGCCTTGTGAGTGGATTTGGTAGACATATATATGTGTGTGTGTGTGTGTGTGTGTGTGTGTTTGTGTGTCTGTGTTTGTCCCCTCTCAACATTGCCTCACAACCGATGCTGGTGTGTTTACGTCCAGGTAACTTAGCGGTTCGGCAAAAGAGACCGATAGAATAAGTACTAGGCTTACAAAGAATAAGTCCTGGGGTCGATTCGCTCGACTTAAGGCAGTGCTCCAGCATGGCCACAGTCAAATGACTGAAACAAGTAAAAAAGTAAAAGAGTAAAAGTAAGCTTCTGGAAGACATAAGTGCCATTGTCATCACCATCACCATCACCATCGTCATCATTATTTAATGTCCATTAAGGCTTTGAGCTGCCAGAATCGTTAGCGACCGACAAAATGTTTGGGGTTGATAAAATTAAGTACCAGTGAAATGTTGGGGTCAATGTAATCGACTAGTTCCCTCCCCCCAAATTTGAAGGCTTTGTGTCTTCAGTAGAAAGGATTATTATTATTATTATTATTATTATTATTATTATTATTATTATTATTATTATTATTATTATTATTATTTATAAAGGCGGCAAACTGGCAGAATTGTCAGCATGCCAGGCAAAATGCTGCTAAGCATTTTGCCAATTGCTACATAGTGAGTTCAAATTTCACCAAGGTTGCTTTGCCTTTTATCCTTTCAGGGCCAATAAATTGAGTACCAGTTAAGCACTGGGGTCAATGAAATTGGCCAATCCACTCCCCCAAAATTGCTGTCCTTGTAGCAAAATTTGAAACTGTCATTTAATGTCCATTTTCTATGCAAGCATGAGTTTGACATTTTGACGGTTTGGCAGGATCTTATAAGTCCAAGGAGTGCCTCATTGTGCTCCCGCATCTACTTTGGCAATGGGTCTATGGCTGGGTGCCCTTCCTAACACCGACCACCTTACAGAGTGAGGACTGGGGTCTTTTAATGGGGAACCAACACTAGTGAGGTCACCATCTAGCTTGTAATTCTACAAACCCTAAGACAGCTGCTTTCTGCTTGGAGATGAGAGGTTAAAATATGAGAGAAAGGGTCAGAGCAGAACAGGTTCCTGGCTGTAAGGGGGCCACACAGTTACTCACATATGAGAAGGGTGCAAAGGGGAAGCGATGATCAAGGTGGAACTGGGAAGAGATGAGAGATTGGGGACTAGGTATGTGTGAGAAGGTTTGAGGTGAATAAAACAGAGTGAAGACAGAAGTGGGAATGTGGGTGGGTGGGTGGAAGCTGCAGGAGTGTGTGAGGGGGAAGAGATGGGGAAAGGGTAACGGGGTGACGGGGTGAATATAGCTGACACAATGAGGGTTTGGGGGGGAATAAGGGTGGTGGTGGTAGTAGTAGAAGTAGTATCAGCAGCAATAGTGGTGGTGGTGGTGGTGGCAGTGGCGATGATGGCAGTGGAGAAGAGGTGGTGGTGGTGGTGGTAATAGCATCAGCAGCCCTATAGATGTGTCTTACATTATATTAAGGCATGGCACTGCCTGTATTTCACAATCTGCTTAAAAGTCTTTAAGATGGTGTCCAGTTCAATGTCAGAGCTTGGCAACTGAATGAAGTTTCTGATCGTAAACGATTATGGGTAACTAAATCTTTATCTGGATAAAAGCCCAAAAGCACAATAATGGCATCAATTAATGAGAATGGACTTCCCCTTAATGACCAGGATTTCAGAGAGATTTGGTTATAATGCCTTTCTGTTACAGCAAGAACGAAGGGGTTTCCTGACATTAACCCTTGTGTCACCATATTTCGGTTGAAATATCCTGCTTTCATTTCAAGTTTGAAAATAATGAAGGATTTTGTAAAAAAAATTTGTCATTATTGAGTTGATGCTTGGAACGTAAATTAACATGATATTTTCAAGAAAGGTTTTAATTTGGATCACTTGAAATTTTTTGTTAACATATTTCTACAGAAATACACTGCATCTGTACCGATTAGATGATACAGTTCTATATCTAAGAGATGAGGAATTATGTACGTTATTTACATTATTTACATTTGACGGATATATGTCCTCTTCTTGTTTGTTGTTAACAGGTGTCTTGGGAAACCACAATGCCATATACTCATGGGCATATGGCATAGTGGTTAAGAGCACAGGCTCCTAAACCCAAGATTCCGAGCTTGATTCCAGGCAGTGACCTGAATAATATTAATAATAATAATAAAAATAATAATAATACTAATAACCTTTGGAAATATGCTGTGCGTGAGAAGACCCGGCAGGACAAGTGAGACCACAACACGTGGCCTTTACCAGGTTTGTAGCCAGCCCACTTATGCATACTTTTCCTTCTTTGGACATAAAACTCTGATGATGACAATGATATATATATACACACACTGTGCTTGAGGAGACCTGTTGAGTCAAGTACATCAACATCAAAAAATCAAATGGAAAATAGTAGTGATACCTGTGCCGGTGGCACATAAAATGCACCATCCAAACGTGGCCAATGCCAGCTCTGCCTTGACTGGCTTCTGTGCCAGTGGCATGTAAAAAACACCAACTGATCATGGCCATTGCCAGCCTTGCCTGGCACCTGTGCTGGTAGCATGTAAAAAGCACCCACTACACTCATGGAGTGGATGGCGTTAGGAAGGGCATCCAGCTGTAGAAACTTTGTCAGATCAGACTGGAGCCTGGTGCAGCCTCCTGGCTTCCCAGACCCCGGTCAAACCGTCCAACCCATGCTAGCATGGAAAACAGACGTTAAACGATGATGATGATGATGATGAATAACAACAACATTGAAAAATACCTTAGGAATGAGAACCCAGGTTCAAAGTTTCTCCAAGACACCTGATGAAGGCTGGATGGTATACATTGTGTTAACAACAAACAAGATGAGGACAAATATCCATCAAATGTAAATAATGTACACTACATCTGTTTCAATAAATTTGGAAATTCATAAAGAATTTAGTAAAATAATTCAGTCATTATCAAGTTGGTATTTGAAAAAGAAATTAGCATAAAATTTTGATGGACAATTTCAATTTAGATCACTTTAACCCTTTCGTTACAATATTTCTGTTGAAATCCACCACTTTTGTTTCAGTTAATCTTGGAAATAATTAGAATATACTAAAATAACTTTGTCATTATTAAGTTGGTGTTTGGAACATGAATTATCATGTTTTGATAGAAGCTTACAACTGAGATCACTTTAACCCTTTTGTTGCCATATATCTGTTAGAATACACTGCCCTTGTTTTAATTAATTTTGAAAATAACAATTAGTAAAATTACTTTGTAAATATTAAGTTGGTGTTTGAAACAAATTAATGAGAAATTTCGAAAAAAGGTTTTAGTTTGGATCATTTTAAAACAGGAAGTTTGCATCAAAGAACCATGAATGGTCTCAGATGGGGGTAGTTGTGGGGTGTATTAAAAGAGTTAAAGATAAACAAACAAAAAGAAAAAACACCCCCAAAACAAATAGCATATTTGGTTTTGTTGAAATCAGATATTTTGGTTATATGGAAAGTTTGTTTAATAAACAAGTGGAATTTGAAGAAAAGAAATTTAGCAGTAAAAGATCTGTGATAATGTCATGAGTTAGTCTTCAGAAGAAATTGGTAATTTCAGAAAAGTCTGATTCTTATCACAACATCTGATTGAATCAATTCAAATTTATTCTCAGAAATTATTGGAACTGGTTCATTTTTGTGAATTTTATAAAATTGGAATTCAAGAACAGCTTAGAGAAGTTGATAGGATTCAAATGAAATTGCTGAATGGTTTGCAATCATTTGAGCATCGGAATCGGTGAGAGTGCTTCTATGGCTTCAATCAAGTGATTCAAAATTCATGCATTGAAGAATTCATAGGACAACTGGAAAAGATTTGTAAATTTCAGGTGACAGAAGCAAAATATATACATAACTATCTATCTATCTATCTATCTATCTATCTATCTATCTATCTATCTATCTATCTATCTATCTATCTATCTATCTATCTATCTATCTATCTATCTATCTATCTATCTATCTATCTATCTATCTATTCTATCTATCTATCTATCTATCTATCTATCTATCTATCTATCTATCTGTCAATCTATCTGTCTATCTATCTATCTATCTATCTCTCTATATATAAGATAGATAGATAAAACTTTTTTGGAAATGGATGCATGGTGTTCAATCATATAATAATATAAATTGTATATATATATATACACACACATATATACATACATATATGTACATACTTACACATGTGCATATATGGGAACAGGATGTCACAGAATGTAAACAACATGAAATGCGAAATACGAAAACATGGTATATGAACTTTTTTTGAGAACAACGAAAGAAATAAATGGAAAACAAGACAAACAACATAAAGAACGACACTTCCTGTCTGTCCCTCTCTCTCCCTCACTCTTCTTTCTTTGCTCTCTCATTACTTGCATGTGACCATCAGCCATCTTTCTTTTCCTAACTTGAATTTCTTTTCTTTCCTTTTGATCAATTGCAGGGATCAGGCACATTGTTGTCAGTTTGTTTTCACTGTCCTGTTTGAATGGTACTTTTTATGTGCCACTAGCATGGGGAGCCACTCCTATAGCACTGGCATCAACCCATGCTTGAATGGTGCTTACTGTATATATATATATATATATATATATATATATATATATCTGTAATTATTTTAGTCATTAGACTGTGGCCATGCTGGGGCACAGCCTTGAAGAATTTTTAGCCAAATAATCAACCCCAGTATCTTTTTTTTAAAGATTGTCACTTATTCTATCAATCTCTTTTGCTGAACCGCTAAGCTATGGGGACACAAAGACACAAATACAGTTTGTCAAGTGGTGGGTGGGGACAAACACACACAAAGATACACACACACACACACTCATTCATGCACACGCATACATACGAAGGGCTTTTTTCAGTTTGTCCACCAAATCCACTCACAAGGCTTTCATTGGCCTAGGGTTATAGAAGAAGACACTTGACACTTGCTAAGGTGGCATGTAGTGGGACTGAACATGGGACCATGTGGCTGGGAAGCAAGCTTCTGATACATATATATATATATATATATATATATATATAAACATAACAAAATAGGGTAATAGTAAATTATTATTACCAGTGGCCTAGCACAAAAAACGAATTAGTCATTAGACTATATATTATTCATATAGAAATACAATAAGAGGCTTCCAAATAGGAAAGCGTTGTGCTAGAACACAAAAAAGGGATAAATTCACGAAAGGAATGAAAATTAAAAACATTTACCATCTCAACTATATCCCAGACCGACGGTTTCTAACTATTTCCAGCAAAAAAATATTTGCTGAAGGCCAGTTTCTTCAGTGGGACAGCCTTAATAATCCTGACGTACAGACTGCTAGATCCACATGTAGATCTAACGGTTTGTAAGTCTTAACTTTTCAAACCTCTGCACAGACTCAAATCATACTTGCCTTCAGCGAATATTTTTTTGCTGGAAATAGTTAGAAACCGTTGGTCTGGGATATAGTTGAGATGGTAAATGTTTTTAATTTTCATTCCTTTCGTGAATTTATCCCTTTTTTGTGTTCTAGCACAACGCTTTCCTATCGGGAAGCCTCTTATTGTGTGTATATATATATATATATATATATATATATATATATAGATAGATAGATAGATAGATAAATAGATAGATAGATAGATAGATAGATAGATAGATAGATAGATAGATAGATAGATAGATAGATAGATAGATAGATTGATAGAAAAAGAGAGAGAGAGAAAGAGAAGACAGAAAGAGATAGATAGATAGATAGATAGATAGATAAATAAGGACATATATAGGCATGGCTTTGTGGTAAGAAGCTTGCTTCCCAACCACATGGTTCCAGGTTCAGTTTGAATGCATGGCACCTTGGGCAAGTATCTTCAACCATAGCCTTGGGCTGACCAAAGCCTTGTCACTGGATATGGTAGATGGAAACTGAAAGAAGCCTGTTGTGTGTGTGTATGTGAGTGTGTGTGTGTGTATGCATATGTGTTTTTGTGTCTATATTTGTCCCTCCCATCACCAGTTGACAACTAGTGTTGGTGTGTTTAAATCCCCGTAACTTAGCAGTTCAGCAAAAGAGGATGATAGAATAAGTACTGGGCTTCAAAAAAAGTCCTGGGAACAATTTGTTCCACTAAAACTCTTCAAAGCGGTACTGCAGCATGGCCACAGTCACATGATTGAAACGAATAAAAGAATAAAATAATATATACACACAGGTACTGGAGTGGCTGTGTGGTAAGTAGCTGGGTTCAGTTCCACTGTGTGGCATCTTGGGCAAGTGTCTTCTACTATAGCCTTGGGCCGACCAAAGCCTTGTGAGTGGATTTGGTAGACGGAAACTGAAAGAAGCCTGTCGTATATATATATATATATGTGCTTGTGTGTGTGCGTAGGCGCAGGAGTGGCTGTGTGGTAAGCAGCTTGCTTACCAACCACAAGGTTCCGGGTTCAGTTCCACTGTGTGGTACCTTGGGCAAGTGTCTTCCACTATAGCCTCGGATCAACCAAAGCTTTGTGAGTAAATTCGGTAGAGGGAAAGTGAAAGAAGCCTGTTGTATATGTGTGTGTGTGTGTGTGTGTGTGCACGCGCGCGTGTGTGTGTGTAGGTGTATATTTCTGTGTGTTTGTGTTTGTCCCCCCACCAACATCGCTTCACAACTGATGCTGGTGTGTTTACGTCCCCGTAACCTAGCAGTTCAGCAAAAAGACTGATAGAATAAGTACTAGGCTTACAAAGAATGTTCTGGGATCGAAATGCTCGACTAAAGGCGGTGCTCCAGCATGGCCGCAGTCAAATGACTGAAACCAGTAAATATTTACATAAATACATACACACATATATACACACACACACACATACATACATACATACATACATACATACATATATATATACATAAATGAGTGTGTGAGTGTTACTTTTAATCAACAGACATCCAAAGTTCCCGAATGGCTGAGACTTTCATGTTATGCAGTAATAAAACTTTGATAAGTAACAGGCACATATACACACTGACAAACAGACGCATATGTACATTTACACACACACACACACGCACACACAGACACGCACATACACACACACACACATTTACTCATATACAGATTGTGGTAGGTATGTGACTACCATTATATTTATCTATCTATCTCCTCTGTCTGTTTCTCTCTCTCTCTCTCTCTTTCTGTCTCCCTGTCTCTGTCTCTCTGTATATGTATGTGTGTGTATGTATATATATATATATATACATATATATATGTATATATGATAGACTGATAGAGCTGCCTAAATTATTGTGAAAAGTTTTATTTTGTCTCCCACAAAATGTTTCTCTGCTTTTACACTTAGTTATGTCCCCTGTAACCAATTTTTATCTCTCAAACTGTCTTTTTCCCTCCATCAAATAGTTTTAGCATGTGGCAGTTTCTGGTGCAATATAGAATACGAATACACACACACTCACATACACACAAACACACACACACACGCACACACGCATTCATGCAAATAGATATACATACATGTGTTTATCTGTCTGTCTGTCTGTCTCTGTATATATATATATATATATATATATATATATAAACATTATTTTACTTGTTTCAGTCATTTGACTGTGGCCATGTTGGAGCACTGCCTTTAATCGAACAAATTGACCGCAGGACTTATTCTTAGCAAGCCTAGTAATTATTCTATCGGTTTCTTTTGCTGAACTGCTAAGTAGTGGGAACATAAGCACACTAACATCTGTTGTCAAGGGATGGTGGCGGGACAAACACAGAAACACAAGCATATACATACATACATATATATACAACGGGCTTCTTTCAGTTTGCTTCTACCAAATCCAGTCACAAGTCTTTGGTCACCCTGAGGCTATAGCAAAGGATACTTGCCCAAGATGCCACACAGTGGGACTGAACCTAGAACAATGTGGTTGGGAAGCAAGCTTCTTAACACACACCTATATATACATAGGTGCAGGTGTGGCTGCAGGATAAGAAGCTTGCTTCCCAACCACATGGTACTGGGTTCAGTCCCACTGTGTGGCACCTTGGGCAAGTGTCCTTTGCTATAGCCTCAGGCTGACTAAATCCTTATGAGTGGATTTGGGAGACGGAAATTGAAAGAAGCCTGTTGTATATATGTATGTATGTATGATGATGATGATGATGATGAGGATGAGGATGATGATGATGATAATGATGATATATATAATATAAATGAAAATGCATTAAATACTACAAAACATACATGTAAGACAGACACCAGGACCCTAATTCTTCATCAGTTTCTGACTGAAATATACTAACACCTAGTTTCATGCCTTTAATGATAAGGCTAGGAACTTCGCATATTGGTGGCACCTGCAAGATTTGAGGAGAATTAGGGCTTGAGCAAACAAAAGAATACAGGGTGAACGTACGAAAGTAAACAGCAGTAATTTGAAATAGAAGACAAAGACAATAAATGAATAAATATAGTGGTTTGGGCCAAACACGTGAATGATGGATTAATGACTGAGAGAAATCTTCAAATGGATATAAAGAACAGAATTGAGAAGAGAGGAGAAAAATGGTTGACCAGTGGGAAAAAGGTGGAAGATAGAAAGTCAGTCACCGTTTATGTGTGGGAGGCAGATAAAAGGGAAGGAGGGTTTTATATATATATATCACCAAAACAACTAAATCACTTCATAGATGTACTCCTCAAATCTTTATGCCCACTGATACCAAGCTACTTAAGGGATGACATAGACTTTCTCAAACACATTCCAAATATGGTTCCTTAAAACACCATACTTGCAAGCTTCGATGTCACAAACTTATACACACACATACAACACACCCTGGGTCTGGAGGTAGTAAAACACTATGTAGAAAACTACAAGGAATTCATAGATAAATGCTTCAAAACAGACTTTATCACCAAAGCCACCCAATTAATACTTGAAGAAAACACATTCACATTTAACAAGACATACCGACAGATAAAGGGTATGGCTATGGGTACGAAATTCGCACCTTCATATGCCAACCTGGTTATAGGTTTCCTTGAGAACAAACTATACGAGGAAATAGGGAAAATCTTCGAACACGACTTCAGAGAAGACATTAAGAAAAAGTGGAAACGCTACCTCGATGACTGCATCATCTTTTGGAACAGATCAGAAGAAGATCTATGAACATTCCACAACATCCTCAACACACTGCACACATCTATCAACTTTACAACAGAAACCAGCTTTAACAAACTTCCCTTTCAAGACATCAACGTCAAGATACACAACTCCATCATCACAACAGATATCTATTATAATAAAAAACCAACACACACCAATATTTAAATTTCTACTCCTGCCACCCATCCCACATAAAAAGAAACATTCCATATAGTATGACAAGACACACCTGCAGCACAGTGGCTGACTCACAAACACGCCAAATAAGACTAGATGAACTTAAAAACTTCCTACTAGAACAGAAATATCCACTCAAACTAATAGAAAACGGAATCTCAAGAGCAATGAAACTGGATATCACACAACTCAGAACTCCAAAAAAGGAAAGCAAAGAAAACATCATCCCATTCATAAACACACACAACCCTGGAGTTACCAACATGTTACAAATTATACAATCAAACTTACCAATAGTCCTACAAAGCCCCAAAATGGGAAACTTATTAAACAAATACTGCATAAGAAACAGTAAACTCTAAGAGAAAAACCTGAAGAAACAACTGACAAGAGCAAAATTCTCATCAGAGAATAAAACCGAATTCTTTGTGAAAGAATGTGGAGATAGTAGAAGTGGGATCTGCAGTAACCCCATCTACAAATATATAAAGGGAAACAGCCAAATAGAATTTAAGAGTGCTTTTTGTATAATTTCAAACTATATATATTGATATATAGCAAAACTAGAGAAGGCTGGTTTATGGGTTTACCTTAGGTTTCCCATCCATAAAGGGTTTAGCTTTATGGTGTATTGTTAGATCCCAAAAACCTGGTGCCCCAAAACCTCTGAAGATTATATACATATATATATATAAGAAGACCTGGGTTGAGGTGGTGAAGCACGACCTTTGAACATTGGGCTTCACCAAGATAATGACAAGTGACTGAGACCTTTGGAGATATGCTGTACTTGAGAAGTCCCGGCAAGCTGAGTGAGACCATAACCGTGGCCTATGTCAGTGCTGCCAGACTGGCTTCCATGCAGGTGGCACATAAAAAGCACCATTTAAGCGTGGTCGATGCCAGTACCGCCTGACTGGCCCTCATGCTGTTGGCACATAAAAGCACCCACTACACTCTCAGAATGGTTGGTGTTAGGAAGGGCATCCAGCTGTAGAAACAATGCCAGATCAGATTGGAGCCTGGTGCAGCCTTCTGGCTTGCCAGCCCTCAGTCAAATCGTCCAACCCATGCTAGCATGGAAAGCGGACGTTAAATGACAATAATGATATATATATATATATATGTGTGTGTGTGTGCGTGTATATGTATATATATATATATATATATATACATATATATATATCATCGCACATACACCTACACATGCACATATATATGATGGGCTTCTTTCAGTTTCCATCTAACAAATCCACTTACAAGGTTTTGTTCAGGCTAGATCCGTTGTAAAAGACACCGAAAGTGCCATACAGTGGGACCGAACTCAAAACTGAATCTTTGGGAAGCAAATTTCTCAATTGCACAGTCGTGTTGGCACCTATCAGAATTATGTTTACCATGATAATCCAACAGACATTCCAATCTTTTGAAATACCATTTTTTTTTTACCTTCTAAGCATCAGAGATTAAGCTAAGACAATGCTTTGGGCTGTATTTAGAAGTTCTGAAGATTAAGGAGTGGACACAAAGATTTTATGTGACTACAGATTTCATAAAATTTTTACCGTTATGTGCAATATGTAGAGTTGCATAATCTAAACCAATGTGTCTTTGATGGAAATGTATTGGCAGCCATGGAAACCAAATTTCCTAATTATTCTTGAACATTACTGTGTCAAGTAACTATAAAATTAATTTGTAGAGAAGTAGATTTCGTCAGAATGTCTTATTATTATTATTATTATGACATAAATGTATTAATTAGGCACAAACAAGATGAATTGGTGCCATAATATGGTAAGGAATATATAATAAGGAAAGTCGTCTACAATATGTAAAAGATATTTTGTGAAGTCACTCACAGCAGGAAATGTTGACATCCAATATCTGTGTAATTATAAAAATAATTATAAAATATAATTACGAGAGAAAATGTGAACGAGTGGAGATGTTTCTTGAACGATGATTTTTTTATGGGATGTAAAAGATACGACATCAAAGCTTTGGAAAATGGAACATGAAAGAATTTGAGTTAAATATGGAATGGCAATCTGTCATTATTAGTGGAATGGTTCATACTGAAGCAGCAGCAACAACAACAACATAAATGGCTATGAAATCACAGTAAATTTATTCTGTGAAGTTAATAATAGCTTTCATTCTCCAAGACTGCAGCCATTCTCTTGCTTTGGCATCTATTTCCAAGAATCACCAGCAAATAATAGACATCTCTTGAATTTTCTTGCTATTTTTTTCTTTTTTCGTTTTTTTCTTTTTTGGTATCATTCTTAATCTTCAGAACAATATCAAAGGGGTCTTTTATAAGTCTGAGAGTTGAAATTTTTGATTTTTTTAAAAAGGTCAAAAATAAAGCCATGTGGCCAAGTGGTTAGAGTGTTGCACTCACATTCATAAGAATGTAGTTTCAAATCCCAGACCAGGCAGTGTGTTGTGTTCTTGAGCAAAACACTTTATTTCACATTGCTCCAGTCCACTCGGCTGTAAATGGGTTTGCTCTATGTAGCAAACAGCTACCATATTTCTGAGCCAGGATTCAAAATCGAATCTACGTTTAGCTACAACTCCTTGGCCTATTGTCTTAGCCTGTTGCAGTAAGAAATTTATGAGAATAAGCTGACTTCTTGATCTTTCTCAAGGCATTCATTGGTCAAAGCTGATTAGAGAGGAGAGGTCATTTGTTTTCGCTTGACCTTATTTAGTTCCGAAGAATATAAATACACAACCAAATATCTGTTCAGCTCTTTGGTAATTAGGTGCTTACCAAGAGGATACATCTATCTTTCTTCTGGTACCAATGTAAAAGCATCACTTTTATGCGAAGGACAATGCAATCCTTACTGTTTCTACTTCTTTTGACTGTTCTATATTTAAGAGATGAGGAATTATTACATTATTTATTTTATTTACATTATTTACATTTGATGTATTTTTGTCCTCATTTGTTTGTTTGTTAACACAACGTTTTGGCTGATATACTGTCCAGCTTTCATCAGGTGTCTTGGGGAAATTTTGAACCTGGGTTCTCATTCCTAAGGTATTTTCCGATGTTGTCGTCGTTGTCATCGTCATCATCATTCAGGTCACTGTCTGGAATCGAACTCGGAATCTTGGGGTTAGTAGTCTGCGCTCTTAACCACTTCGCCATATGACTGTCTTACACTTTCTCTCTCTCTAATAACCACAGTGATGAAACTAATAACTCTCACACAGATTGAACTGAAGATCAACAAATAACTTGTGTATGCAAACAACTTTGTGTTTTCGATAATGTACCATCACCAGAATCAAATAGACAAATGGCCATTTGGATCAGCAGTTAAGATTCTTCTTCACTCATTCCTTTCTCCACTGTGTCTTGATGTTAAACTTAATTGTTACACCTGCGATGGAATGACATCCCATGCAGATGGAATGCTGTAATCTTGATCACTTAGAAAAACATGGAAAACTGTTGACTAGATCTAAAGGTCTTACAACTTGAAACAGATCTTGCTTACTGGCTTAGCAGCTCCAGAAGTTTCTAAAACCTTAACAATCAGAGACAATGTAGAAATTATTGTTAAGATCAAAACAAAAAGTTTTATTGTCTTCTTTTCCTTCAGCAATTTCAAGTGAAAAACTCTTTGAGTCTTTCAGAGAATAAATTCAATACAGCTTTATACTTGCACATGACAGTAGTTACAGATTGGAAATTTTGAATAGAAGAGGTGCTAAATTTCTCAATTAATACAGAACTAAATATTTAAAATGGTAAAAACCAGGATTAACTAATGCCAACCACTTTACATTGTATAGAATGTTTATATATGTATACATATGTTAAGCAGTTTATCCCTACACTTTTTTTCTCTCTCCATTTCTTTTCTTTTCATCCATTTCTGCTGAAGAGCATAGGCTCAAAACATCAAAGACTTTTCCATTCTTCCCTAGCGTCAAACTAATACACCTGCTAGTTGTTCCCTCACCTGCCTTTGTCTTTTGTTTTCTGTAAATATATATATATATCCATATATATATATATGCATATATATATATATATATATATGCGTATATATATACACATATATTTATATGCGTATATATATATGCATGTATGTATGTGTATATGTATGTATATATATATATACACATATATATATATACATACAAACATATATATATACATACATACATACATACATATACACATACATACATACATATATATATATATATATATATAGTTGAAATTTACAGAAAAACAAATAGATGACTGGATGGGGAATGCAAGGTAGACTGAGGAAAATGTGGGAGGGACAGGTGGAGGAAGAGATTAGGAGGATTGGCTTGAGAAGGGAAGATGCCCAAAACCAGGCAAGATGACAAGATAGTGTGAGGGCAATTGCTATGACATTGAGGTAGATCTGGTCACCCCTGTTAACAGGAGACAAAACCCAGATTCAAAATTATGGACGATGATGAAGAAGAGGGAGAGACAAATTTCGTTTTGGCATGTGACCACAGAGCAAACATCACTGATAAGACCCATGAAGGCTGAAACACATTTGGCGCTCTCATCAGTCAGTGCTGGGATGATATTCAGCCTGCACTGCTAAACATTGTGTCTTTAACACAATGTTTATCAGTGAATAGGTTTTCCCTCAGGCAAAACCATGGCATCATGCTGCTCAGTGGTGTGTATATATTTAAGATATGATGCACAGCTGGCTATCCTAATTTAATACTGTTTCAGTTGCATACACTGAATGTATTACAGCCTGGCAGGCTTTCTGCAATATCAGTGAATGTTTTATGTACTCTTTCCTATATATCAAGCACAAATTTCATTTTAGCAAATGATAAATAGGTGCACTACATTGACGAGGCCCAAGAAAGCCAAGTGAGTCACTACTGAGACAATGTTCATCTCTCTTTCATACATTTTGTGTTTTCAACACATGTCTCTAAAGAGATTTTCTCTCAAACAAAAGCCACAGCATCATGTCTTTTAATGGTGTTTTTACATTTAGTATAATATGCAGATGGCTATTTAAATTTAATGATGTTTCAAATGCATTCACTGATTGTTCCAACTATGAATCATCAGTGACTGAGAGATAGAAACTCAGTTATCATGAAACCCTTTCATCTTTTGATTGAAACCAATCCATCTGTGACCACCCCTCATGCCATGATATAAACTGCTAGTGTTAAAGAGATCTAAATTAAAACATTCCATCAAAATTTCATGTAAAATTATGTTCTTAACACCAGATTAATAATGAGAAAGTTATTTTCAAAATCAGTTGAAGCAAAAACTGTGGATTTCAACAGAAATATGGTAACAGAAGGGTTAAAGTGATCTTAATTAAAATCTTCCTCTCAAAACAATTTCACCAGCTTTTAGTAATAATTCAATTATATTACTAAATTCTTCATTATTTTAAAAACTTGTTGCAGTGATTTGAAACCAAACCACTAGGTACCCTGTCATACATCACAAATAAACCACAGTTGCTTCACATGATCGGTCATTTAAGCAACCATTAGGTGTCAAGCAGTCATGTGATTCACTCTTCTAGAATCTTCTTGTGCCTCATATAAAGCCACTTTTGGCACCTAAGTTCTTTGCAGAGCATTAAGAGTGGGTGACTCATTCACACATCTCACCTCTTGCCATGCAAAATGTTGAGGCAGTTGAGTAATATGTGCCTCCATTCTTGTCACATCATACAGTTCCAGATATTTCTGCAGACTTCTCCAGGTTCTTGGACAGACTAAAATTAAACATTCACTCTAAGGCTCATAAGTAACTTCTTCAAACGCTGCATGGTTTTTCCTTCTCTCCCAGTCGGTAATTATTGCTGATGTTATCAATAAAAGACCAATGCAGTTTGTCTTTATGTGCGACAATAAAATCTTCTGTTAAATGTCTGCGGGTGACATTCAGTTACTTCCTCGCGCAGCCCAAGAAACACATTTTCATTCATGAATTCAACCTGTTGCCACCTCCTAAGGGCAGCAAACAGCCAACAAAACAACACAAACCCTAACAAACTAATTGAAACAAAATCAGTGTATTTCAGTAGAAATATGGTCCCAGAAGGGTTAAACAATGAATGGACCCTAAAATTAAACATTGAGGCTTAATATATATGAGGTCCAGCAAAGAAATAAAATCAACATTTCCTCCGATGAGTCATTGTGATATTGCTTGGGGAAGGAAAATCAAATGGAATCTACAGCAGGCCCATAGTTACCATATCTCTATGGATAATATCAAATTGAAGATCTGGGTTGAGAATTTCAAAAACAACAATAAAACCAATCAATAAAGCAGTCACAGCAGATTTGTTGTCAATGGCAACCACTTAGTCATTGATAAAATTGAGGAAGGAATATTCCACCATTGTCATGTTTCTGGTAACAGAACTGTTTATCAACATGCTAATCCTTAACGAGGTAATAATTAATTACATTAAAACTATTCTTTAAAGCAATATATTTAAGAATCTGATAAATATAATTATTACTTTACCAAAATCTTAAATATCAATTGTTTGTAGGGAGATCATCTTTCATTTAGCAACCATAATAAACTACCAAATATATTCAGGGTTTATTACTCAATATTATGTCCTACCTGTGTTAGTTGTGGGATTCAATGACTTTTAAAGTTGTCTCTGCCGACTTTTCTTTAGAATTTAGAGCTAGCGGTGAAAATTATGCTTCATATACAAATGCATTTATGCAAACAATGCATTGGAAGATAGAGATAAAAGTAATGGGCATATATTTCATACCATTTCATATGCATGCTTATATTTCATACCATTTCATATACATGCATATATTTCATGTCATTTCATATACATGCATATATTTCATGTCGTTTCATATGCATGCATATATTTTATACAATTTCGTATACATGCATATATTTCATACCATTTCATATTCATGCATATATTTCATGCCATTTCATATGCATACATGTATTTCATGCCATTTCATATACAAGCATATATTTCATACCATTTCGTATACATGCATATATATCATGCCATTTCATATACATGCATATATTTCATGCTATTTCATATGCATGCATATATTTCATGTCTTTTCATATATATGCATATATTTCATGTCACTTCATAGACGCATATATTACATGTTGTTCCATATGCTTGCATATATTTCATGTCATTTCATATGCATGCATATATTTCATACCATTTCGTATACATGCATATATTTCATATCATTTCATATGTATGTATATATTTCATGCCATTTCATATACATGTATATATTTCATGCCATTTCATATACATGCATTTATTTCGTGCTATTTCATATACAAGCATATATTTCATGCCATTTCATATACAAGCATATATTTCATGCCATTTCATATGCATGCATATATTTCATGCCATTTCATATACAAGCATATATTTCATGCCATTTCATATACAAGCATATATTTCATGCCATTTCATATGCATGCATATATTTCATGCCATTTCATATACAAGCATATATTTCATGCCATTTCATATAGATGCATATATTTCATAGTCATTTCATATACATGCATATATTTCCTGTTATTTTATTTGCTTGAGATATGATTATAATGTGCAGCAATGTTTATGCCTCCTCATTTAGGGTTTAAGCAACAGAGAGAAATGAGTGTCACCTTCATACAAGTGTCAGCCTTCATTTCCAGTCATCTGTCAAAACACATCCAGCCTTGGAGAAAAAACATTACCAGACTTGAAAACAGTTGAAGGTTGGCAACAAGGATGCCTGACTTGAGGAAAATCTACAACAAAGTACATCAAGCACACACATGTGCATGCACACATTTTAGAGGCACAGGTGTAGTTGTGTGGTTAAGAAGCTTGCTTCCCAACCATGTGGTTTCAGGTTCGGCCCCATTGTACAATATCTTGGGCAAGTGAGCTGACCAAAGCATTGTGAATTGATTTGGTAGAGGAAAACTGAAAAAAGTTTGGCATGTATGTGTATATATATATATATATATATATATATATATATATATATATATATATATATAAATATATACACATGCACACACACACACACACACACACACATATATAAATATATATATAAGCAAAACATTCAAACACTAAGATTTGAAATAAGATGTCACTACTGTTCATATCATCTGTGGATAAAGTCTAAAATTGATATCACCAGCAGTGACATATCAAACTGGTCGCTCCTTGCGGTAGTATAGAGGATCTTCGTCGATGCCTCCACCAAATTTGGAAGTGGTCTAACGATTGGGACCTGTGTCTGAACGTGTCAAAGTGCTATCATCTGCCTGTCGGCTCTACTCCTGCAACTCAACTTGATTTCGAGCCGGGTCGTCTGCTGCTGGAGAGGACCGATCAGGTAAAGGACCTGGGTATCTTGGTGGATTCCTCCTTTTCGCCTTCGGCCCAGTGCGTCCATGCTGCCAACAAAGCGCGCGGAATTCTGTTTTTGATTCGACGGTCATTCGGAATGCTCACAGCAGCCATATTCCTACCACTCTATGTCACGCTGGTGAGACCCATATTGGAGTATGGGATTCAAGCCTCTTCTCCTTATCTCCTCAAAGACATACAGCATCTCGAAAGAGTCCAGAGGCTGGCTACCCGCATGGTTCATGGTCTCAAAAATTGTCCTACGAAGAAAGGCTGAGGACGCTCGACCTTTATTCTCTTGAAAAACGCCGCCGCCGTGGTGATCTCATTCTCGCCCACAACATCATAAGCGGGAAGTGTAACCTCTCGAAAGAGCTGTTCTTCACTCCTGCTCCGGAGCGTCGGCTGCGGGGTCATTCCGAAAAGCTCTACCTGCGACGATTTCATCTCAATCGAAGGAGAGGAGCTTTCTCCGTCCGGGTTGCGGATCTGTGGAACAAGCTGCCAGACGAGATGGTGAAGATGCCGACAACCGCTTTGTTCAAAGCCTCCCTGGACCTCAAGTGGCCTGAACTCTTTACATGAACACCACCCTGTACTTAACTCCATGTCCCCCTACATGGCCTTGCTATTTGCTTTTGAGCCAAATTAACTAACTAACTAACTAACTAAGTGGATTGCTGGCGAAATAGAGCTTTGAATTATAAATTTGCACAAAGTGTCATGATGCTTAAAATGCATACACCTGCTAGAAATAAGAGCTAAAGTCTTAAATTAATCCACTGTGCAGCACCAAGATTACAGAGAAAAGCAGTATGTGAGGAAAATGGAAAGAATTAATACATTCAACAGCATAAAATAAAATAGTACGCAGTTTATGTCCTAAACTGACCGTTTTTCTCTGTAATCTTGGTGCTGTACAGTGGATTAATTTAAGACTTTAGCTCTTATTTCTAGCAGGAGTATGCTTTTTAAGCATCATTACACTTCGTACAAATTCATATATATATATATATATATATATACATAAAATCATCATCATCATCATATAATGTCTGAACTCTGAACGAACTCTGTTGTTTATCTCAATTGGGTGATCTAGTTGCGTAAATCAGTCAATGTCATGCAAGAAGATATGCAACACATGTTCTTGGAGTAACTTCTAGTTGTTTTGCAATGTCAGAATACTTTGAATGGGATTCATTTTCCACAAATTCTCTTCAAATAGTGAAGCTTTTAAATGGGATTCGTTTTCCACAGATTCTCTTCAAACAGCGAAGCTTCCTTTCCAAGAGCCCATGTTGGCCAGAACGAGAATCTGTTGATTCTTTTCTTTGACTTTTGAATTATACTATAATTCTATTAACAGTAGCAAGAGGAATTTGAAGATTCACCTAAATTGTGAATATATATATATATATATATTACCCTTTACCCTTTTACCCTTTTACTTGTTTCAGTCATTTGACTGCGGCCATGCTGGAGCACCGCCTTTAGTCGAGCAAATCGACCCCGGAACTTATTCTTTGTAAGCCCAGTACTTATTCTATCAGTCTCTTTTGCTGAACCGCTAAGTGACAGGGACGTAAACACACCAGCATTGGTTGTCAGGCAATGCTAGGGGGACAAACACAGACACACAAACACACACACACATACATATATTATATATATATATATACATATATACGACAGGCTTCTTTCAGTTTCCGTCTACCAAATCCACTCACAAGGTTTTGGTCGGCCCGGGGCTATAGCAGAAGACACTTGCCTAAGATGCCACGCAGTGGGACTGAACCCGGAACCATGTGGTTGGTTAGCAAGCTACTTACCACACAGCCACTCCTATATATATTTATATAAATGATATATAAATATATGCATATATACATACATATGTGTACATACCTACATATATATGTATATATACAGGCATATATGAGTACAGGGCATTAAAAAAAACGTAAACAAAATGAGAAATGAGAACATAAAAAACAAAAATATAGAAAATGTACTTTTTTTCGAACAATGAAAGAAAGAAACAAACAGAGAAATGAGACAGGCAACATAAAGAACATTGCCTTCATCAGTTGTCCCCTGTTTTATCTACTCTGCATTTCAAAGGTAAGGACAAGATGTGACTTTGTTAAAACAGTCCTTCCTGCAAAGCAAATTAAATAAAATTTGGGATTTTTTGCGGAGGGTTAAAGTGGTAACAAAAACAGGACATTAAGAACAGAACAATAAAAACAAATGGAGAGGGATGTTAAGCCAAGACGAGATGAAGTGGTAAATGCTGGAAAAACAAGCTTTGAGAAGAGAGAGGCAAAAGCACATCTTGTCTTTAGGAAGGAAGTGGAAGAAAGGAAGATAGATAGCTGTTGGTCACATGTGAACAACGAGAGAGTCATGGAGGAAGAGTGAGAGAGAGAGAGAGCGGGGGAACAGTGAAGGGAAGAGGAGAAGAATAGGGAAAGGGTGGGAGAAAAACAGAAAGGAAGAACAAGAGAGGGAGATAGATAGAAAGAATAGAGATAGGACAAGAGTGTGCATTGGAATTATTAAGATAAAACTTACTTGGAAAAGGATACGTGGCGTTCGATCATATAATAATATAAATAATATATGAATATATGCATATATACATACATATATGTACATATGTACATATATATGTAAATATACATGGATATATGGGTACAGGACATCAAAAAAATGGAGACAAAATGATAAAAATAAGAACATACATATTGAGTGAGAAAACGGTTTGGACGGATTTTTGGAGTCCAATAATACCCTGTACACCTATTTGATTATGAAGATTTACAAACATACTTTCTCAGTGATACTCAGTTTACCTACCATTATAAATAATACCAAATGTTCTTTCTCAGACCTTTCATAATGTGATACAAGTCTTTGGTGTAGCAATTGCATGCAGCTGAAGAGGGCTTTAAACTATCTGTTATGTTGATTATACATTGATGTAAGAATAAGTTGTTTTATAAAGCTCGAAACATGTGTACCGCGACATCCTTTGTGTTCTGTTCTTTATTTCATTTGATACATATATATATATATATCATCATCATCGTTTAATGTCCGTTTTCCATGCTAGCATGGGTTGGATGGTTCAACCAGGGTCTGGGAAGCCAGGAGGCTGCACCATGCTCCAGTCTGATCTGGCTGTGTTTCCATGGCTGGATGCCCTTCCTAACGCCATATATATATATATATATATATGTATATATATATATATGTATGTATGTATGTATATGTATATGTATGCTTGTATGTGTGTGTGTGTTGAAATTTTGTGATGCTTGGAAAACAGTTGATGGTTTGCAGTTGGAAGGGTACCAAGCTATAGAAAATCTAAACTCAACAAATTCCATCTGGTCCTTGTGAGCATGGGAAAGCAGGCATTAAAACGATGAGGATGATGATGAAAATGATGATGATGATGATGACAATGATGACGATGAGGAAAATGTGATGAAAATCTTTCAAGGCCAAAGACTAAATCTGAAGATCTCTTTACTAAAAATATCCCAAAGATGGTCCACTGATGAGTTGTTGTCAATAAGACATGAAATATTTTAATACCGGAAGGAATCTTGAGAACAAATTCCAAAGTGTCCATCGTATTGTCAGCAACACTATCTTGCTTTTGTCTTGGAGCAACGATCTGTTAAGTACCAAATAGTTTGTCCAAATGATAACATGTCTTATACTTATTATGTAAAAACACTTTAAATGGGAAAAACTGCTGAATTACAAAACATTCCATTATTCCATTCCACCATTATCTTATCCAGTCTTTTGTTTTCCTCTCAGTATTTGAAAATATTTCAGATTTTTTTTATTTGCCATTTATATATCTTTCTTTTCTAAGAATCTAAACCAAATTCTTTTACTTTGATTTTCAAAAAAAAAACATAAACAAAAAAAAAAACAAACGCAAAATGAAACAAACAAACTGGTAATTCTACTACTCTCCTTTCTCTGTTCTCCTGTTCACTTCTGTCCACTAATGTCTTCCTCTGTCTGCTTCTGTTAATTCTGCTCACTATTGTTCTTCTCTGTCCACTTCTTTCCCTTCTTGTTCCCTTTTGTCCACCTCAGTCCTCTTCTCTCAAGTTGTCAACTTGTACCCTCTTTTGTCCTCCTATGTCTACTCTGACAATTTCTGTCTACTTCTGCCCACTTCTCTTCACTTATCTCTTACTTATGTCCACCTCTGTCCACTTCCATCTGTTATAGTCTTCCCCTTTTTAAATTCTACCCCCTTTTATCTCCCTATGTCTTCTCCTGTCCACTTCTGTCACCATTCTGCTCATCTCTGTGCAACTCTGTCCTCTTCTTTCCATCTCTTTTATTTTCTGTCCTCTTTTATGACATCCAACTTTTTTTGTCCCCTTTTGTCTCTATCTGTCCACATCTATCCCCCTTTGCATATTAATGTCCCTTTATGCCAACTGTGCTCTTCTATTCATTTGTGTCCACCTCTGTCTCTATCTGTCCACCTCTTCCCCAGTTCTTTGACTATTTCTGTCCTCTTCTGGCCTCTTTTGTCGATTTCTCTCCACATCCACATCCTTTTGTCCATTTATTTTACCGTTTGTCCACTTTCTGTCCTTTTTTTTTTGCCTTTTCTTCCATTTTTTTTTCTCTTCTGTCCTTTCTTGTACCCCGCTGTTTACTTCTCTCCACCTCTGACCACTTCTATCCAATCTGACCACTTTCCATCCACTTATGTCCACTTCTGCTGCCATGTTTATAACATGACAGAATTCTTAAATATTCCTCGGAAATGACAAGACAAATTTTTTACAAACAATCTCATTGAAATAATTTCTATGCAAGGCCATTTCTTGAAAACTCTTTAAAACAATTCTCCTGGAACAGTAATAATATCTACTAGGAATTTACTTACCAACGTCATCTACACACACACGCTAAGTGATTAAGGAAATGACAGAGAAAGCCCCAGCCCATCAGGTACCACTGCTGAGATGCTTAAAATATCTCGTTGAGTGGAAATATGGCTTTGTCATCCATATGGTTGATTAGGTTTCCGTGAGGGAGTCATCCCTAATGACTGGTGTAGCAGCATTATGATCAACTGTTACAAAGTGTGATGCCTTAGATGGAAATAATTACAATGGTATTAAATTACTGGACCAGGTGATGAAAGTTAAAAAGAGGATCATAGCTCGACTAATTAAGAAGAGAGTTTAGTCTAGATGAGATGCAGCTCGGTTTTGTGCCAGGGAGAAGAACTCTGATGTTTATTCCTGGTAAGGCAGCTGCAGAAGTATTTGCCAAAAATAAACACCTGTACTTGGCTTTTGTTGACATGGAGAAAGCCTTTGACAGGGACCCCAACAACTCCCTTATCTGCTGGTCAATGCAGAAGCTAGGGATAGATGAGAGGTTGGTGAGAGCTGTACAAGGCATGGTACAAGGATACTGTCCATAAGGGGAAAATTGACAACAAGTATAGCAAAGAATTTGGTGTACAGTGCTTCACCAAGGATTGGTTCTCAGTCCCTTCTTGTTCATCATAGTCCTCCAGGCCATAACAGGAATATAAGACCGGCTGCCCTGGGGGCCCCTCTATGCTGATGATCAAGTTCTATAGCTGAATTATTACGAGAACTAGAGACAAATTTCAGGTGTAAGTAGCTTGCTTCCCAACCACATGGTTCCAGGTTCAGTCCTTCTGTGTGGCACCTTGGGCAGGGCAAGTGTCTTCTACTATAGCCTCAGGCCAACCAAGGCCTTGTGAGTGGATTTGGTAGATGGAAACTAAAAAAAGCTCATCGTATATGTGTGTGAGTGTGTTGTGTGTGTGTTGCGTGTGTGTGTTTGTGTGTGGTATGTGCGTGTGTCTGTGTCTGTGTGTGTGTGTATGTTTGCGTGTGTGTCCCCCTCGACATCACTTGACAACCAATGCTGGTGTGTTTACATCTCCATGACTTAACAGTTCGGTAAAAGCGACTGATAGAATAAGTACTAGGCTTACAAAGAATAAGTCCTGGGTCGGTTTGCTCAACTAAAGGCAGTGCTCCAGTATGGCCACAATCAAATAACTGAAACAAACAAAAGAATAAAAGAATAAAAGATCTGGTGTCAAGTGAACTTAGAATTAGTTTACCATTGACCAAACCACTAGTAAGTAGGAAAACAGAAAAATCATAAATCCCTTCTGGAAGATGGCCCTGCTTGATATGTAGAAAAAGTCTAGGCAGAAAATCCATATGTGTACCCACTGTAAGCTATGAACACATAAGAAGTGCAGTAGTATCAGAGGAAGGCTAACAGAGAAACAATCTTTGTTTGGAGCAGATGTGCAGGTACAATTAACACTAGGAATGTACAGAATATAGACCCTGTCAAATGCCCAGTGGTATCCTTAAAAGTAATAGATAGCTTCCATTAACTGGATCCCAAGTCAGCAGTGAAGGAGGATGTTCTGAGAGTGTAGCTGCTAGAATAAGAATAGGGCAAAGTTCAGAGAGCTTTGTGGTGTTACATCTTGAACTCACGACTACGTGTTATGTGTCATTCAGTCTATCGCCCGTGTGTGTGTGTGTATGATGGTTTCGCTGGGCAAAATGCTTAGCAGTGTTTCGTCTGCCGTTATGTTGTGAGTTCAAATTCGCCACGGTCAACTTTGCTTTTCATCCTTTCGGGGTCGATAAATTAAGTACCAGTTACGCACTGGGGTTGATGTAATCGACTTAATCCCTTTGTCTGTCCTTGTTTGCCCCCTCTATATTTAGCCCCTTGTGGGCAATAAAGAAATAAGAAACTAAATGTGATGAAAATCTTTCAAGGCCAAAGACTAAATCTGAAGATCTCTTTACTAAAAATATCCCAAAGATGGTCCACTGATGAGTTGTTGTCAATAAGACATGAAATATTTTAATACCGGAAGGAATCTTGAGAACAAATTCCAAAGTGTCCATCGTATTGTCAGCAACACTATCTTGCTTTTGTCTTGGAGCAACGATCTGTTAAGTACCAAATAGTTTGTCCAAATGATAAACATGTCTTATACTTATTATGTAAAAACACTTTAAATGGGAAAAACTGCTGAATTACAAAACATTCCATTATTCCATTCCACCATTATCTTATCCAGTCTTTTGTTTTCCTCTCAGTATTTGAAAATATTTCAGATTTTTTTTATTTGCCATTTATATATCTTTCTTTTCTAAGAATCTAAACCAAATTCTTTTACTTTGATTTTCAAAAAAAAAACATAAAAAAAAAAAAAAACAAACGCAAAATGAAACAAACAAACTGGTAATTCTACTACTCTCCTTTCTCTGTTCTCCTGTTCACTTCTGTCCACTAATGTCTTCCTCTGTCTGCTTCTGTTAATTCTGCTCACTATTGTTCTTCTCTGTCCACTTCTTTCCCTTCTTGTTCCCTTTTGTCCACCTCAGTCCTCTTCTCTCAAGTTGTCAACTTGTACCCTCTTTTGTCCTCCTATGTCTACTTCTGACAATTTCTGTCTACTTCTGCCCACTTCTCTTCACTTATCTCTTACTTATGTCCACCTCTGTCCACTTCCATCTGTTATACTCTTCCCCTTTTAAATTCTACCCCCTTTTATCTCCCTATGTCTTCTCCTGTCCACTTCTGTCACCATTCTGCTCATCTCTGTGCAACTCTGTCCTCTTCTTTCCATCTCTTTTATTTTCTGTCCTCTTTTATTGACATCCAACTTTTTTTGTCCCCTGTTTGTCTCTATCTGTCCACATCTATCCCCCTTTGCATATTAATGTCCCTTTATGCCAACTGTGCTCTTCTATTCATTTGTGTCCACCTCTGTCTCTATCTGTCCACCTCTTCCCCAGTTCTTTGACTATTTCTGTCCTCTTCTGGCCTCTTTTGTCGATTTCTCTCCACATCCACATCCTTTTGTCCATTTATTTTACCGTTTGTCCACTTTCTGTCCTTTTTTTTTTGCCTTTTCTTCCATTTTTTTTTCTCTTCTGTCCTTTCTTGTACCCCGCTGTTTACTTCTCTCCACCTCTGACCACTTCTATCCAATCTGACCACTTTCCATCCACTTATGTCCACTTCTGCCATGTTTATAACATGACAGAATTCTTAAATATTCCTCGGAAATGACAAGACAAATTTTTTACAACAATCTCATTGAAATAATTTCTATGCAAGGCCATTTCTTGAAAACTCTTTAAAACAATTCTTCCTGGAACAGTAATAATATCTACTAGGAATTTACTTACCAACGTCATCTACACACACACGCTAAGTGATTAAGGAAATGACAGAGAAAGCCCCAGCCCATCAGGTACCACTGCTGAGATGCTTAAAATATCTCGTTGAGTGGAATATGGCCTTTGTCATCCATATGGTTGATTAGGTTTCCGTGAGGGAGTCATCCCTAATGACTGGTGTAGCAGCATTATGATCAACTGTTACAAAGGTGATGCCTTAGATGGAAATAATTACAATGGTATTAAATTACTGGACCAGGTGATGAAAGTTAAAAAGAGGATCATAGCTCGACTAATTAAGAAGAGAGTTAGTCTAGATGAGATGCAGATCGGTTTTGTGCCAGGGAGAAGAACTCTGATGTTATATTCCTGGTAAGGCAGCTGCAGAAGTATTTAGCCAAAAATAAACACCTGTACTTGGCTTTTGTTGACATGGAGAAAGCCTTTGACAGGGACCCCAACTCCCTTATCTGCTGGTCAATGCAGAAGCTAGGGATAGATGAGAGGTTGGTGAGAGCTGTACAAGGCATGTACAAGGATACTGTCCATAAGGGGAAAATTGACAACAAGTATAGCAAAGAATTTGGTGTACAGGTGCTTCACCAAGGATTGGTTCTCAGTCCCTTCTTGTTCATCATAGTCCTCCAGGCCATAACAGGAATATAAGACCGGCTGCCCTTGGGGGCCCCTCTATGCTGATGATCAAGTTCTTATAGCTGAATTATTACGAGAACTAGAGACAAAATTTCAGGTGGTAAGTAGCTTGCTTCCCAACCACATGGTTCCAGGTTCAGTCCTTCTGTGTGGCACCTTGGGCAGGGCAAGTGTCTTCTACTATAGCCTCAGGCCAACCAAAGGCCTTGTGAGTGGATTTGGTAGATGGAAACTAAAAAAAGCTCATCGTATATGTGTGTGAGTGTGTGTGTGTGTGTGTGCGTGTGTGTGTGTTTGTGTGTGTATGTGCGTGTGTCTGTGTCTGTGTGTGTGTGTATGTTTGCGTGTGTGTCCCCCTCGACATCACTTGACAACCAATGCTGGTGTGTTTACATCTCCATGACTTAACAGTTCGGTAAAAGCGACTGATAGAATAAGTACTAGGCTTACAAAGAATAAGTCCTGGGTCGGTTTGCTCAACTAAAGGCAGTGCTCCAGTATGGCCACAATCAAAATAACTGAAACAAACAAAAGAATAAAAGAATAAAAGATCTGGTGTCAAGTGAACTTAGAATTAGTTTACCATTGACCAAACCACTAGTAAGTAGGAAAACAGAAAAATCATAAATCCCTTCTGGAAGATGGCCCTGCTTGATATGTAGAAAAAGTCTAGGCAGAAAATCCATATGGTGTACCCACTGTAAGCTATGAACACATAAGAAGTGCAGTAGTATCAGAGGAAGGCTAACAGAGAAAACAATCTTTGTTTGGAGCAGATGTGCAGGTACAATTAACACTAGGAATGTACAGAATATAGACCCTGTCAAATGCCCAGTGGTATCCTTAAAAGTAATAGATAGCTTCCATTAACTGGATCCCAAGTCAGCAGTGAAGGAGGATGTTCTGAGAGTGTAGCTGCTAGAATAAGAATAGGGCAAAGTTCAGAGAGCTTTGTTGGTGTTACATCTTGAACTCACGACTACGTGTTATGTGTCATTCAGTCTATCGCCCGTGTGTGTGTGTGTATGATGGTTTCGCTGGGCAAAATGCTTAGCAGTGTTTCGTCTGCCGTTATGTTGTGAGTTCAAATTCCGCCACGGTCAACTTTGCTTTTCATCCTTTCGGGGTCGATAAATTAAGTACCAGTTACGCACTGGGGTTGATGTAATCGACTTAATCCCTTTGTCTGTCCTTGTTTGTCCACTCTATGTTTAGCCCCTTGTGGGTAGTAAAGAAATAGGTTAATCCTGATTGGTTCATTTCCTATCTATAAAACCTGCTGTAAATTGTTTTGCAACAATAAATGTTTTTTTAAGCCAGTCTTATCTACAGCTTGCATTTGGTGTTCTATTTTCATTAGGCTATGGCCTGAATTACATATAACTGGAATAGGACTGGTACTTATTAGTTGGTAACAAAGGACTTCTCCCACAGATCAGGAGCCAGATTGTATGATGCCTGTGAACAAACAGCCATGCTACATGGCAGTGAAACATGGGCTGTAACTGTAGAGGACATGCAAAGGCTTGAAAGGAATGTAGCCAACATATTCCATGGGATGTGCAATGTCACTGTGCATGTGCAACAGATTGTAAGGATTTTAAAAGAAAAAATGGGTCTTAGGGGCTTCAGATGTGTCATGGAAAACTGTGCTGGTCATGTGGTACATATGGTGGTGGTGGTGGTAGTGGTGGTGGTGTTGGTGTTGGTGGTGATGATGATGATTGAAAAGTGAGAATGTGTGCTCAACACCACATTGGTGGTTAAATGTTATTTATTTGTGGGTAAAGACGGCTATCACACACACACATACACATATAATTAATCAATGAAAGATAAAACCATTAAATGATTTTATCAAGTGGCCAGCATGTTAAAACCATTTAGGTAACTATTTATACAGATATATAAATTATATAATTGTTAAAGAGGACAACAAACGTTAAGGCAAGACAAACATCTCCAGTCATATACATTATTATTATTATTGGAAAAAGTCAAAGTCTTACAGCTGTTTCTGAGATATTCCAAAACAAGGGATATTCCATCAACAGAGATAAATAGGGAAAAGCAATGCTGGGGGATAAACACACAGAAGAGTATAGATTGTCCCTATTTGTCTCCGATGATGGACTATCCCATATTCTGGGATATCCCAGAAACAGCTGTAAGATTTTTGAATATATTTTTTTCTAAATAATACTAATGTATATGACTTGAGATGTTTGTCTAGCCTTAGCGTTTGTTGTCCTCTTTAACAATTATGTATCCGCTATATCGGAAATCTGCAATGGTTCCATAACTCCCATCTTGGCTATAACCTTGGAGCCCTGGTAATCCCTTACAGCACTTACCCACTGTAACTAGTTGTTTAGATCACATGTGAACTAAACCCCCATATTTTGATATATAATTATATAGATATAATCAGAGCAAAGGGTCTGAATAAACCACACCAACATGCTAGAAATAGATGCTAATAGTTCTATAAAGCACATATTTTTCACTCTACTAGCACAGGTTGAAAGTGTTAATGGAGTAAAAAATATGTGGTTTAGGGAGCTTTTAGCTCTATTACTATTTGCTAATATAAAGTCAGAAACCATGGTCCAAGAGATAGATGGTAAATGTTTTTATTTTTCATTCCCTTCGAAATTTATCCCTAATAGTGGTTTGGATTTTGGCTATTCTTTCTAGCATGCCAAGTATCCCATAATGGATACCTCTTATGTGTTTAAATGTACACTGTATTTATATGAATAATATATAGTCTATATATATATATATATATATACACCACATGGTTCCGGGTTCAGTCCCACTATATGGCACCTTGGGCAAGTGTCTTCTACTATAGCCTCAGGCTGAGCAAAGCCTTGTGAGTGGATTTGGTAGAGGGAAACTGAAAGTAGCCCGTCGTATATATATGTGTGTGTGTGTGTGTGTGTGTGTCTGTGTTTGTCCCCTCAACATCGCTTGACAACCAATGGTGGTGTGTTTATGTCTCTGTAAGCTAGTGGTTCGGCAAAAGAGACCGATAGAATAAGTACTAGGCTTCCAAAGAATAAGTCCTAGGGTTGATTTGCTCAACTAAAGGCGGTGCTCCAGCATGGTCTTAGTCAAATGACTGAAACAAGTAAAAGAGAAAAGAGAGAAAATATATATACATATGATTTTGAAGTCACTGTCAATAATATTCTTGCTTAAGAAGAATAAATCTGTGTTCTAAAAAATGTATAGAGTAACACATGAGATTAATGTAAAATTGTTTCTATTAAAACCGAACAGAAAAAATAAACATTAACACACACACACACACACACACACACACACGCGCGCGCGCGCGCGCGCGCGTATGTATATATACCTGCCTCATAAGTTCAAGAAACAGACCTTCTGTAAATATCATATTAGAGAATAGAGAGATAATTCCAGAGAATGGATTTAGAATCTGCTCTTTTAGAACAATTTCCTTGACTTTATCTTAAAGATGTCATTACTGCAGCACATGTGATAGCTTCAACAACAACAGCAACAACAAGGAAACTAAAGGTCTATCAATAAAATTGTAATTTATAACAAATGGGCAGAAAATGAAATCAGTTATAGACATATAATCAAAGATACACACCTATATATATTGTACTTCGTTTTTCCGCTGCACATAATTGTTTTTCCCGTTTTCGTTTTCGTTTCGTCTTGTTCCACGTCTCTGTCCTTCTGTTGTAACAAAATGTCTTTTTCGTTTTTGTTCTGTTGATATTTTCGTCTTCCTGTGATGTCCTGTACGTATATATATTTATATATGCATATATATATACATGTAGATGTCGGTACGTACATATATGTTTGTATGTATGCATATATTTTATTTATTACACTATATATATATATATATATATATATATCATCATCATCATCATCGTTTAACGTTCGTTTTCCGTCTAGCATGGGTTGGATGGTTCGACCGGGGTCTGGGAAGCCAGGGGCTGCACCAGGCTCCAGTCTGATCTGGCAGAGTTTCTACAGCTGGATGCCCTTGCTAACGCCAACCACTCCGCGAGTGTAGTGGGTGCTTTTTACATGCCACCTGCACAGGTACCAGGGGGGTCCGGCATCGGTCGCGATCGGTTGGAGCTTTTAACGTGCCACCGGTATGGAAGCCAGCCAAGGCGGCGCTGGCAATAGCCACGTTCGGATGGTGCTTTTTATGTGCTACCGGCACAGGAGCCAGTCGGGGCGGCGCTGGCATCGGCCACGTTTGGATATATATATATATATATATATATATAGCAAAGTGAAATTATAAGGTACCACATGAGTGGAAATATATATATGAAAGAAGGTTTGAAAATGCAATTTTAAAGATGTTTATTCACCTGACCAGTTTCACTTTTTTAGAAAAAGATTGTCAAAAGTAACATGTAAAAGCTTTGTTGTGTT
The DNA here is from genome assembly GCF_006345805.1 of Octopus sinensis. NCBI lineage: Eukaryota > Metazoa > Mollusca > Cephalopoda > Octopoda > Octopodidae > Octopus > Octopus sinensis. The sequence continues at coordinate 111,083,389 of NC_042997.1, read as the reverse complement.
AGGTACTGGTTGTCACAAAATATTACAATACATATATACATTCTTTGATAATAAGAAGAACATGTTAAAAACAGTTTACAGAAAATATCTTGAGAAATTATTAAAAAGTTCATTAAAAATATTAGGATTTCATTAAAAATCATGTTTGTTTGGAAGTATCTATATATATACACAGAAAATTATAAGTTCAAAAAGGTCATATTTTGGTGGTATATATATATACAGAAGGCGATATGTTTAGGAGTTTACAAAGAATTTGGGATGAACTGACCTAAACAGTATTAACTGAAACAGCTGTAAGGGATGATGATTAATTTGCTGTTAATATTGAACAATTATTAACATCCCAATCTCCATTTTCTTTTTCTTCTTTTATATACATACATACATATATATACATATATTATTGAAGTAGATAAATGAATTATCTTATTACGGATAATTCAAATGATAACCGATACCTGGGTAGCAAAAATCACAACAGAAAGAGCACGGTTGAAGTTACGACCATGGGGCATAAAATCCGTGCCTTAGTGCGGAAATTTGAAGTTTTATATATTAAGTATAGGAAAGAATGGAGCTGAACGAAGATTTAACAAGATTTAGTAAATAAATAAATAAATAAATAAAATAAAGGAATTTTGTTAAATCTTCGTTCAGCTCCATTCTTTCCTATACTTAATATATATATATATATATATATTATATATATATATATATATATACACATACATACATACATATATACATACATACATACATACATACATACATACATACATACATACATACATACATACATTCATACATACATGCATACACACACGCGTGCACGCGCGCACATACACACACATATACATATACATGTAGGGTTGGTCAAAAGTCACCTGACACTAAATGAAACCCATTTAATTCCAAGATTTATTTATGTTTAACAACCGAATGAATTTAATAAAAGCATCTAAATACGAAACATCATGATAATTGTTCAAACTGAAGTCCTTCTTGAGCAACACACTTTTCCATTCGAGTCAATAAAGAATTACAGATAGTAATTATGGAATTTTGATTTACTGTTGGGTGACTTTTGGCCAACCCTGTCTATATACACCAATACTTATATGGGCCTTAGAGTTAACCTAGCAAAAACCGAAGACTTAGTACGTAGGAAGGGAGACAAATCCCAAATACATTCAGGTAGATGACCCTGCTCAGTCTGTAGAAAAGGCATAGGTAGAAATTCCATAAGATGTACCTGGTGTAGGCTATGGACATATGAGAGGTGCAGCAATATAAGAGGGAGGTTAACAGGGAAACAAGCTTATGTGTGTGGAAGATGCACAGGGATAATAAACACTGAAAATGTACAGAAAATAGACTTCATCAACAGCCAGGTGGGTAAGTAGTAGATAGCTTCTGTTATCTAAGTAACCAAGTTAGTACTGGAGGTGAATGCTCTCAGAGCATGGCTGTGAGAATAAGAATATGCTGGGCAAAGTTCAGAGAGCTCCTAGCTTTGCTGGCAACAAAGGGCCTCTCTCTCAGAGTGAAAGGCAGATTGTATGATGCCTGTGTGCTAACACCTATGCTACATGGCAGTGAAACATGGACTGTGACTGCTGAGGAAATGTGTAGGTTTGAGAGAAATAAAATCTAGTATGCTGCGCTGGATGTGCAATGTCAGTATGTTTGACAGATTGTTAGCGTCTTGAGAGAAAAGTTAGGCATAAGAATCATCAGATGTGGTGTGCAAGAGAGATGACTGTGTTGGTATGGTCATGTGATGCATATGGACAAAGACAGCTGTGTAAAGAGGTGGTAATCTTTAACTGTAGAGGAAACCTGTGGTAGAGGTAGACCCAGGAAGACATCAGACGAGATGGTGAAGTATGATCTTTGCACTTTGGGCGTCACAGAGGCAATTAGTAGTGACCAAGACCTTTGGTGATATGCTCTGCTTGAGAAGGCCTGTCATACCAAGTGAAATCGTGGTCATAGCTGATGCTGGTATCTTGTAACTGGCACCTTTTGAGTTTTGAGCCTCACAGTGGCAATGACGAATGACTTGAGACGTTTGGAATTACGTCATGCTTGAGAAGAAGACCCATCAAGCTGAGCAAAATTGCAGTCGTGGAAGATAGTGGTGTCATGCAAATGGCACCTGTGTTAGTGGCACATAAAAGCACCCATTACACTCTTGGAGTGGTTGGCATTAGGAAGGGCATCCAGCTGTAGAAACCATGCTAAATCAGACTGGAGTCTGGTACAGTCTTCCAGTGTGCCAGCCCAGTCAAACTGTCCAACCCATGCCAGCGTGGACAACGGACATTAAATGATGATGATGATGACAATGATGATATATATATACGTATACATATGTGTGAGTGTGTGCATATATATGTGTATATATATACATATATATATATATAT
>NC_042997.1:110973459-111075959 GCF_006345805.1 Octopus sinensis | reverse complement strand
GCCCCATCTCTGTGCTCTGAGTTCAATTCCTTGCTAGGACACCCTTTTGGGGATCAGCAGAAAACGCATATATAAGTGCAGGGTGAGGAAGTGGTGGGGTGTAGAGGGAGATGGCATGTGGTTATTTGTTTGGGTTCTGTGAATTCTGATTCTTCAGTTCGAATTTCATCGCTTCTAACAAGATGAAAAATCTGGGTCCAAAATTATCATCATCATCATGATTCTCATCATCATCATCATCATTCTCATCTTAACCATGATCATCGTCATCGTTATTGCTGTTGTCATAATCATTATTATTCTCATCATCATCATCATCATCATTGTTGTTGCTGTCATCGTCATAATCATCATGATCGTCATCATCATTGTATTTGTCGTCGTCGTCATCATCATAATCATCATCATCGTCATCATCATCATCATCAACATCATCATCATCGTCATCATCATCATTCTCTTCTTCATCATCATTGTTAACGTCATTATTGTTGTCATCATCATCATCATTGTAGACATCATCATAATCATCATCATCATCATCGTCATCATTGTCACCATCGTCGTCATCATTGTCATCATTGTCATCATCATCATCATCATCGTTGTCATCATCGTCATCTTCATCTTCATCATAGTCGTCATCATCATCATCATCGTTATCGTTGTCATTGTCCTCATTACGATCATCATGATGACTATCATCATCATCATCCCTGTCATCCTCATCCTCATCAATTTGACATCCACCTTTTCATACTTGCATGGATCAAACAGTGTTTATTGAGGCAGGTTTCATATGGCTGGATGCCTTTCCTGTAGCCAACCCTATTTTATATTCAACTTGGCATAAAGAGCAACGTTATCATATCCAAGTATACCAGGCTGTATCTTGCATCTCCAGTGAGGGGTTTTGGCAGCTTCAGGAATTTAATACAACTTTGATGCTAAATTGTTTATTGTTTATTCTTTGTTCATTATTTACATTATTTACATTCGACAGATATTTATCCTCATCTTGTTTGTTGTTAAACCAACGTTTCGGCTGATATACCCTCCAGCATTCATCAGGTGTCTTGGGGAAATTTTGAACCTGGGTTCTCATTCTTAAGGTATTTTTCAATGTTATTATTATTATTATATGCCCATGGGCCCACGGGTATATGGCGTAGTGGTTAAGAGTGCGGGCTACTAACCGTAAGATTCTGAGTTCGATTCCAGGCAGTGACCTGAATAATAATAGTAATAATAATAATAATAATAATACCAATGAGTCACTAGGAATTAAACTCATGACCATACGATTATGAACCAAGGACCCTAACCACTAAGCTATACACATTCACCATGCACGCACGCACGCACACACACACATACACACACCCACACACATACACAGACACACACACACACACTCACACACTCACTCACACACTCACATACACACATACACACACATAATGATACGGTCTTAAACTAATTTTGCCGGTAAATTTGAAGCGTTTAGCATTAGAATTCTTCAAGTTGTATAAAAATAGTTATTGTCTGCATCATTCAAAAGAGAAATAAATTCCGCATAAGGTGTAAAAAAATAATAATTTGTATGGTGATAGTAACAAAATATTTTGTAAGAAATAGAACTTTTATCATCAGTCTTAAATTTATGTTTGCCAGTGTACATATATATATATGTATACACGAGCAAAACGTCCCCCGTCCAATGGATGGTGCTGAGTTGTCAAACATTTAAACCAAATTTTCTCAAAACTTTTCATTAAAAAATAATTAAGCATGCCTTTATTTCAATAAAATTTTTGGTTTTGTTAAACGAAGTTAAGGCAAAAAAAAAAACTTCTTGAGAAACCAAATAGTCTTTCCTTCCTTCATGCCAAGTTTGAAGAAAATATCTCTTTTGCATCTCTTTGTCTTGACATTGCATGTGATAGTTGTAAATGAGTGTCCCTGTTGTACAAGCAGTGTCATTCCTTTCCAATATTCTGTCAAAAACTTACCTGGCCATGAAGGGAATCATTATCTTGCTTAGAAATAGGTGAGGCTGGTGAGAGGAAGGGGATTTGGCTGTAGAAAATGCCATCTGACCCATGCAGAAGATATGGACAAGTAGACATTAACAAATCATGATGATGATGATAATGGTTGGGAGGGGATGATGATGACAATGACAGGGACAACAATGATAATGATGGTGGTGGTAATGATGGTGATGGTGGCAGTGGTGGGGGTGATGGTGGTGGTGATGTTAGTGGTGGTGAGTGGTGGTAGCAGCGGTGGTGGTGTTGGTGGTTTTTGTTGATGGTGGTGGTGGTCGTGGTGATGTTAGTAGTGGTGATGGTGGCAGTGGTGGTGATGATGGTGGTGGTGTTGGTGGTTTTTGTTGATGGTGGTGGTGGTCATGGTGATGTTAGTAGTGGTGATGGTGGCAGTGGTGGTGATGATGGTGGTGGTGTTGGTGGTTTTTGTTGATGGTGGTGGTGGTCGTGGTGATGTTAGTAGTGGTGATGGTGGCAGTGGTGGTGATGATGGTGGTGGTGGTGGTGGTGGTGGTGGTGGTAGCGGTGGTGGTGATGTTAGTAGTGGTGGGGATGTTTGTAGTGGTGGCAGTAGTGGTGATGATGGTGGTGGTGGTGGTGGCGGTGGCGGTGGTGGTGGTGGTGGTGGTGGTGGTGGTGGTGAAGAAGATGATGTGTGTGTAATAACATAATTACTACTACAACTGAAGTACTTGCCTCTGGAGTAAATTACTTTTTTATAACCCTCAGCTGCATTTGCTGGTCATTATCTCTGGCCACTGTCCATTGACCACTGACTTTCTATCTGATCCACTGACCACTTGACATCAAACGCCCACACAATGGACAACACAAAGCATTTTTGTAAACGTTTCTGTCACTTTTTAATTGTTTGATCAGAATACATACAATACATACAAGACATACAAGACATAAATACATAGATACACACTCACACATGCTCACACATACACACATACATACATGCATGGACACATGTACATGTACACACACATACATAGATACATACATAGAAACATTCATATTTATGCACACAAATATATGCATACATGCATATAATACATAAATACACACACAGACACATACATACATACACACATACATACATACATACAAACACATACATACACACATACATACATACATACATACATACATACATACATACACACACACACACATACATACATACATACATACATACATACATACACACACATACATACATACATACATACATACATACATACAAACAAAAATACCCTGTTGTTGATGCTGAAATTCTAATGAAGGACCCTTGGATTTAGGTTAGAAACCAGCTCTTTCTCTATAGGCAAGAAGTCTTGAAATAAACTGAATTGTGACATACATACATGATGGACAACAAATGTAGGCTTTGCAAGACCAAGACTAAAGCCATCAACCCCATTATTACCAACTGTGAAAGAATGTCTTCCAGATATTATCTTCCCATGAGACATAATGCAGTGGCCAGAAAGATTTGGGATAGGATAATAAAAAAGAAAAAGAAAAAAACCTATAAATGAAGTTGACCATTTTGTGATTGATGGGTCGAAAGAATATTGATGGAAGTTGGAGAAAGTTGAAACACAACTGACCAGAAATCATTGTGTGGGACCACAAGGAAAAGATATTTTCTGTTGGGGAAATCAGATGCCCTCTGGATATGAATGGGGTTAGGAAAATACAAGAGAAAGACGAAAAATACAAGAGAAAGAAGACCATTGATAAGGAGTTTGAAAATCCAGTACCCAAGATACACTTTCAGTTTCATACCTATTACTATCGGAGCAATAGGATACATATGACCCCATCTGGAACAAAGTATGGCTGAACTTGGGATCTTAGGAACTGAATATCACTGTTTAACCCTTTAGTATTCCAATTATTCTGTCAAATGTAATGCTTATTTCTTTGCATTGTTTTGGATTAATCAGGCATTAATCATCAACATGTTAACGATGTCATCATCATCATCATCGTTTGACGTCCGCTTTCCATGCTGGCATGGGTTGGACGATTTTAACTGAGGACTGGCAAGCCAGAAGGCTGCACCAGGCTCCAGTCTGATCTGGCAGAGTTTCTACAGCTGGATGCCCTTCCTAACGCCAACCACTCAGAGAGTGTAGTGGGTGCTTTTTACGTGCCATCGGTACCGGAGCCAGTCAGGTGGTTCTGGTAACGACCATGCTCAAGTGGTGTTTGTGACTGTCTATTTTTAAAATGACATTGCAGGGTAGGTGTGAGAAGCCAGATCTAGCTGGTTTGAAAATAAAACAAGTAGAATATTTCAGCGGGGATTGGCCCATTTACATACTGTCCCTGACCAAGAACAAAGCAAGATGCTCCCCTTCAAAACCTTGCTACCAAGCTAAAAAAGAGAAAAAGAAACACACACACACATGACTTGGCAATTGTTTTGTTCGCAAATAATCACAGTTTAATAGTGTTCTTACTAATCTTAATAAATATCTAAACTCATAAAAATTATAATTTATTCGTGTGTGTGTGTGTGTGGGCATGTGTGTGTCTATGTTTGTGTGTGTGTGTGTGTGTGTGTGAGTATAATGGAGAAAGAAAGGACAAAATCATTGAAAAGACAGTTAGTATTTGTATGTTCTAGTAACTCTTGACCTCTACTTAACTCTGCCCATCATCAACTTTATGCTACCACTGGATATTGGTCAGTATAATACATTTGTATAAATGATTATTACAAACATTAAACCAAGTTAAATTTCAACACCTTTTAGACGCTTCCCCTCATTTTCTTCTCTCTTGGATTCCTTGTTTATCAAATGTCTTAATGTTATTTTATGATTTATGATAAAAAATCTTAACTGTCTCTAGCCACTAAACCTTTTCTATTTTCTCTCCCTTTTTATTTCTGTGTTCCTTTCTGTTGAAGAGCGTAGGCTCGAAACATAAAAAACTTTCTCAATTCCTGAGCATTAAACTAATACATCTATTTTTTGTTTACACACCCGTCTTCGTCTTCTGTTTTGTTTATTTTTTAAATTCCACCTAATTATTCTTTATATGTATTTACGAGGTGGTATCAAAAGTTTAAACATCATCTCCTTCAAAATAGTCCCATTGTGCAACAGTACACTGGTCCCAATTTTGGAATCCATAATCAAGTCGAGGGCCTTCTACAATTCTCTCTGGATCTTGAAAACAGTGTTAAAACAGCAACATTTGAGTTGCATTTTCATCTTGGTAAATAGACAGAAGTCTGCAAATGCTAAATTTGGTGAATAGGGTGGATGTTGAAGTGATGCCATGCGGTACTGTCATCAGTTACGACAACAATTTCACTGGCCTTAACAGGACTTCACAAGCACAGTTTATTGCCCAATGATTGAAGAGTACTCTTAAACAGACTGGTTATGTGACACTGGCATTGGCCACAGCTACAGTCTCACTTGGCTTGCTGGGTCTTCTCAAGCACAGCATGTCACCTGGCAATTCAAGAGTACTTTTAAGTAGACTGGTTATGCGACACTGGTATAGGCTACAGCTGCTATCTCACTTTACTTGCCAGGTCTTCCCAATCACAGCATATCTCCAAAGGTCTGTCTCTTGTCATTGCCTCTGTGAGGCACAGCATTCGAAGGTCGTGCTTCACCACCTCATCCCAGGTCTTCCTGGGTCTACCTCTTCCACAGATTCCTTCCACTATTAGAGTGTGACACTTTTTCACGCAGCTGTCCTCATCCATATGTAACAAATAACCATACCAGCATAGACGCCTCTCTTGCACACCACATTCGATGCTTCTTATGTCCAACATTTCTCTCAGGGTGCTTACATTCTGTTGTGTATGCACACTGACATTACAAATCCAGTAGAGTGTACTAGCTTCATTTCTTGGAAGCTTATGCATCTCCTCAGTAGTCACAGCCCATGTTTCACTGCCATGTAGCATGGCTGTTTGCACACATGTGTCATATATTTGTGTGTATATACACACACACACACACACACACACACACATATATATATATATAGATAAATATATTATTTATACTATATATTCTATATTCTACATTAATATTTTAAAGAATATAAATAAAACATAAAAAACAGAGTTGGAATTTCTTTTAATAATATATATCCCTCTATACACAATCATACAAACCCCTTTATATATATATATATATATATATATATATATATATATATATATATATATATATATATAATGATGATGATGATGATATGTATGTATGTGTGTGTGTGTATTATTATAGGGTGGTATGATCTGAAAAATAGGAAGTTAGTAAGCTTCAAGTATGTATAATACAGTTGGTATAGATGATGAAAGGTTGACAATATACAATAAAGAAAGTTTAATAACTGTCATATGTTTCATACTTTGTCCCTTATCGAAATCAAGGCAAAGTTCAATAACTTGACAGTCACTATACAACTCACTTTTTAGTAAGTAAAATTGCTAAAAATGCACATAAAATCCAAGAATATAAGGAATGGGGAAGGTAAATAAATACTACATATGTTTCACAGTTAAACAGTATATGTTACATAACTTGTGCTGTATACAAAATTCATTTAGCTAATCCACAGGGCTGATTACCCTTTGAGATGTTTACATCATCATGTGGAGATGAATAAATGATTCACCAATTTAGCCACAGCACAAATGGCAAGATGAAAACGAAACAAAATACCAGAGAATATTTACTCTGATGCTCTAACATTTCTGCCAACTTGCTGATTGAAATTCCATTTACAATAAGTTGTGGTTTTGGGACAAGATTTTGTCACAAGTTTTGTAAGAAAGTGTAAGTGCAGATATGGCTGTGTGGTAAGAAGTTAGCTTCCCAACCACACAGTTCTGGGTTCAGTCTCACTGTGTGACAACTTGGGCAAGTGTCTTCTAATATAGCCTTGGGCCAACCAAATCTTTGTGAGCAAATTTGGCAGACAGAAACTGAAAGAAGCCCATTGCATGTCTCTCTCTCTCTTACTCTCACTCTCTCTCTCTCCTGTTACTCTCACTACAAAATTAGGCCCCAAGAAGGCAAAGTTGGGTGAAGATTAAGCTATAGTATTTCAGTGTTTGACAAATTATCATTGTGGCTATGGTGATGGTAACATGGTAGTGGTGGTGGTGGTGGTGGTGGTATGGTGGCAGTGGTGGTGGAGGTAGTTGCAGTGGTGGTTGTGGTATTAATAATGATTGACAGTGATTGTGTTTGTGGAAGTGGTGGTGGTGTAGGTGGTAGTGGTGGTAGTGGTAGTGGTGGTGGTGGTGGTGGTGGTGGTGGTGTAGGTAGTTGTGGTGGTGGTGTTGGTAGTGCACTAACATTATCATCAGTGGTAGTAGTAGTAGTAGTAGTGGTGGTGATTAAAGTTCAGAAATTGAGAAGGGGAGGAGGAAGAGAGAGAGAAGGAACATAAGCTCCTTGTTGTTGTTGTTGTTTATCCCCTCCTCTGCCCCCTCCCCCACATCACACCTCCTACTTACATTCCTAAGTCTTTCTTGACCTGTCCCAATCTGACCTCTCATCTCAGCAAGCAATGACCTGGCAGTGTTGTTGTTGTTGTTAGGGTTACATTGGCCTGCTCAGCCCAGATCTCACTGACCTGTGTCACAGTGAGAGAGAAAGTGAAGAGAGACAGACAGACAGACAGACAGATACATTACATATATATATAGTGTGTATGTATGTATTCCTACTTCCTTCTTTTTCTTCCTCTTCACACTTTCTTCCCTCCCTTAATCCATCCATCCATCCCTCTCTCTCTCTCTCTCTCTCTCTCTCTCTCTATCTATCTATCTATCTATCTATCTATCTATCTATCTATCTATCTATCTATCTATCCATCTGTCTGTCTGTCTATCTATCTATCTATCTATCTATCTATCTATCTATCTATCTATCTATCTATCTATCTATATCCATATATTCTTTTATTCTTTTCCTTGCTGCAGTCATTGGACTGCGGCCATGCTGGGGCACTGCTTCCAAGAATTCTTTAGTCCAATGACCCTGGCCCCCACCATTATTTAAATCAATTCATTTTTTTAAACTTGGGACTTACAATATTGGACCCCTTTGCTAAAGGCTAAGTTATGGTCTGGAGGCGGGTGGGTTGGTGGTGGGGAAGGAAACACACATACAGACATATAGGGAAGTAGGGAAGTAAGGAGAGCAAGATTGAGAGAGAGATATGTAAGGAGGGGAGGAGAGAAATTTGTGAGAGGTGATCAATGGCATTTGCTGACCTAGAAAACTGAATTTAATGGATATCATCCAAATTTTGACCACTCAAACTGCCTAACCACCCCCACTGCCGCCCACCTTCTCATGCCATGGTCATCTCTTTGTAATAACTACCACCACCATCATCATCACCATCACCAACAACAACAATATCATCAACATACCAACAACCATAGCAGAATAAATTAGCAATATGGTGGTGGTAGTGGTGGTGGTGATAGTAGTAGTAGTAGTAGTAGTAGTAGTAGCAGCAGCAGCAGCATTAGTAGCAGTAGTAGTAGTAATAGTAGTAGTAGTAGAAGCAGCAGCATTAGTAGTAGTAGTAGCAGCAGCACTAGCCATAGTAGTAGTAGTAGCAGCAGCATTAGTAGTAGTAGTAGTAGTAGCAGTAGCCGTAGCCATGGTAGTAGTAGTAGTTGTAGTAGTAGCAGTAGTAGTAGTATTAGTAGTAGTAGTAATAGTAATAGTAGCAGCAGCAGTAATAGCAGTAGTAGTAGTAGTAATAGTAGTAGTAGCAACAGCAGCAGCAGTAGTAGTAGTGGCAGCAGCAGTAGTAGTAGTAGTAGTAGTAGTAGTAATAGTAGCAGTAGCAGTAGTAGTAGCGGTAGCAGTAGTAGTAGTAGTAGTAGTAACAGCAGCATGGGTAACATTTGTAGCAGCAGTAGTAGTAGGAGGCCTGTCGTAGATTCTTGGCTAGTCTTATTTCTTGTCACTAAGCCTTGAAATAAATGGAGCAACGTCTGATCAATAAGTATCCAGACTGTTGCCATAGTAACGAAGCTAAATCATGCAGAGTGAAGTTGCTTGTTTTAGCATTCTAGCTCACTTCTGCTGTTTACTGCAGTGCTTGGAAGGAAGGTGTGTAGCGTGTGGTTGTGGCATTGACCATGTCAGAGGAAGTTGTCATGGCAATACCAGCTCAGAGGCCTACACAAAGTTGCAGAAAGTGTATGGAGAGGAGTGTATGAGTTGCACAAAAATGTACGAGTGGTTCAGATGCTTCCAAGATGGCCGAAAAAATGTCGATATTGATGAACATTCTGGGAGACATGCAACCAGCCGAACTGAGAAAGACATCACAGATGTGCATGCAGCAGTGAGAGGAACTCATTGAATCACCATCTGTGAGTTATCAGAGGATGTGCAGATTAGTTACAGTTCAGCTCAGTCCATTATCACTGAAGATTTGGGTATAAGACACATGTCTGCCAAGTTTGTGCCAAAACTGCTTTCAGCTGACCAAAAAGACTCTTGGGTTTCAGTTACAGATCTCCTTGTTTGTGTTGAGAACAATGAAAATTTTCTGAAAACTTAGCATAGGTCTCTTCTCCAGGATGTCATTTCTTCTCTCTCATAGGTTTAAGAAAACTGATTCTAATCACAAGTTGACCAAAGAAAACCGATAACAAAAACCCAATATTTGAACATAGCTAGTCAGATGTCCTTTCACCAGCATCAAACCCAAAATTTCATATTTATAATGTTTACAATCATTAATTATTTTATGCATTTTTTTAAATGTTAAATTAGATTTGAAGTTATTTTGACAAGCAGAGATCAATAAAATAAGCACCAGCCAGAAGCCAGTATTTAGACAAAGAGCACCTTTGGAGGAACCATTTGGATTGGCTGAACATTGCAAGGAATTAAGAAAATTATGCATGAAGTCAGTTACAGCTGTTTCTAGAATACCTGTATGTTTAGTGCATATCTCATTGAGCAAAGATTTTTATATAAAAGCCAACAATTCTATCTTCAGAGAGAAAGGATTAACGACTATCTCTTTGACAATGGAACTGGTAACTACTAATATCAAGAATATTCCTTAATTTTTTCTCTCTTTTTGGCTTTTTATATGGAAATTCTTTCTCAATAAAGTATGCACCATATGCACGGCTATTCTAGAAACAACTCTAAGAGATTTCATGCATAACTTCTGAATCCCTTATTTAATCTAACAATTATGTTTGAACTATAAATTCCATACTCTAAAGTGATCCCATGTTTTGCCTGTCCATTCTTTCTGTCTAATGTATATCATGCCACCCAATGAAGAACCACATAGAGCCATTCTTTGCTAGGCTGCTACAATGCCACTTTTGTTTTGTTCCAGTTGCAGTTGAAGTTGGAATTTTAGTGGTAAACCAACCCACGTACTTATTCTGCATACCTATTACTTTATGCCATTAGACACAATTTAAATCCTAATCCCTATAGAAATTTATTGTTTCAAGAAAACATTGAATTTGAATTACTTTTAATTTTTACGATTATAGACAACAACTTGGGCTGTAACTTCTGAGCCTGGATCAGATGCGTGTGAATGATTGCTAGGAATGGCATTTTTTGACACAGAGCACCTCTAAGACGACCGCCAGACACTGAACAAAAATGAATGAACTGTGACCAAGCTCAATAAAAGGAGCCTGAGTTATTGGCTGCAATAACATACTTGAAGTCAGTGTTGGCAGAAATTCAGCTTGTAAATATACGTTCACTTTACTAAATTTATATTACTCGGGCTAAGCCCAAACAGCCCGAGTGCCAGACTCACCACTGATATACATATACATATATATTATTTATTATTTATTATATATATATGACTGCGTGTGTATCATTGGCGATTTTCTTTCTCCATCTTCCCTTGTTTGGATTGACTACATTTCAATATGTGACTGCGTATGTATCGACGATTTCTTTCCTCTGTCTTCCCTTCCTTGGATCTTTCCTTTTCCTATGTTTCTGATGAAGAGCTCCGCTTGAAACGTCAAATCCTCCTTCTTTCTTTCCTTTCCTGAGCGTCCAATAACACTATACTTGTTCCACATCCTCACGTTGTTGTGTTTTCTCTTTGTTCATGTTTGGATTAACTATGTGTGTGTGTGTGTGTGTGTGTGTATTCCCTCTCTTTCTCCAACCTCTGCAACCTTTGTCACAGCAATGTCACATCACCAGTTTTAGTCTCTTTTATTATATTTTACCACAGAACAAGCTCTGATGAACTTTCTACCAAAGTTCCACATCACTTTGTGCCATCTTGCCTGAGTCAAAGCTTACAATGTCTTCATCCAAATGCTGTTGTGCTTCAATGGATAAGGAAGTCTTTCTACAGTCATAATCTTTTCCCCCTCAAACTGCCAGACTTTGGAAGTCTTTCCCATCTCATTGTTTTTCCCCCTTCTTATGACCCGAACTCTTTCAAGTCGAAAGTAAATTCTTTCCTTTCGTCTTAATTTCTCCTTCTCCATAGTCTCTTACACAATGCAGCTTTTCGCTTTGTTTGGTACTATCATCATCATCATCATCATTTAACGTCTGTCGTCCATGCTGGCATGGGTTGAACGGTTTGACTGGGGCTGGCAAGCTGGAAAGCTGCACCAGACTCCAGTCTGATTTAGCATGGTTTCTATGGCTGGATGCCCTTCCTAACACCAACCACTCTGAGGGTGTAATGGGTGCTTTTACATGCCAGTGGCACAGGTACCATTTGCATGACACCAGTATCTTCCATGACTGCGATTTTGCTCGGCTTCATGGGTCTTCTTCTCAAGCACAACATAATGCCAAAGGTCTCAGTCATTCATCATTACCTCTGTGAGGCTCATACTTGAAAGGAGCTTTTCATATGCCACCAACATCAGCTAGTTTGCCTCCACGAGGTCCAATGCTCAAAAGGTGCTTTTTACGTGCCACCAGCACAGATGCCAGTTACGAGATACCAGCATCAGCCACGACCACGATTTCACTTGGTTGACAGGCCTTCTCAAGCAGAGCATATCCCCAAAGGTCTTGGTCACTACTAATTGGCTCTGTGACGCCCAAAGTTCAAAGATCATACTTCACCTCCTCGTCCCATGTCTTTCTGGGTCTACTTCTACCACAGGTTCCCTCCACAGTTAGAGATCAGCACTTCTTCACACAGCTGTCCTCGTCCATATGCATCACATGACCATACCAGTGCAGGTGTCTCCCTTGCACACCACATCTGATGCTTCTTATGCCCAACTTTTTTCTCTGAAGATGCTTACACTGTCATACATGCACACTGACATTGCATATCCAGTGAATATGTATGTATATATAGATATGAGTGTGATATCATCATCAGCATCATCTTTTAATGTCCATTTTTCCCTGCTGGCATGGATTGGACAGTTTGACAGGAAAGAAATTAGACAACATTATACGTAATGATATCAGTGGTACCTGCAATAGATATAGAAACAAACAATGGAATAGGATACAAAGTGCCGTGCAGTAGGACAGAACCTGAATCCTTGTAGTTGGGAAGCAAACCTCTGAGCCACACCTCCACCTATTCTTAAACGAGGCTCACAAAAATGGAGTTCATAAAAATCAGTCAGGTGAAAATGTCTCACCTCACTTTGAAAATACTGTCAATGTTTCAAATAATCCCAGAGGAACGACCGTTTTGCCACTGGTGCCAGCTTTTTAGCTGATTCTTTAAATTAAAACATGGCCTTTTTTTTAGTGTTTTTTTTAAATTTAAATTTTCATTTTTTTTTTGGTTTGTAATTTTCTCATAATTTTCTAATCATTGATCAAGGGAATTAGGTTAAATTAAATCAGTTTTGTATTAATAAAGCTGAAATTAATTATGAGTCACTAATGAAAGAAATATGTCAAAAAATATTGGTAAACGGCTGAAGAATCAGATTTGGAGATTTGGATTGTGAAGAATATACCAACAACATGGAATTGGAAATAACAGTAGTAGTAGTAGTAGTAGTAGTAGTTGTTGTTGTTGTTGTAGTAATAGCAGTGGTGGTGGTGGTGGTGGCTGGTTGGTTGGTTGGTTGGTTGGTTGGCTGGTTGGTGGTTGTTGGTGGTATTGTTCTTATTACTACTGATGTCATTGTTCTTGCTGTTGTTGATGTTGATCATGATGATGATGATGGTATTTAATCAGAGCAAACCCAAGCAACAATCTCGACCTTCTTGGCCCTTGTACAATTATAAGCATTTACTAATATATATGCCAATTTTTAAGGTACATTTATTTTCAAAAATATCATCATCATCATCGTTTGACGTCCATTTTCCATGCTAGCATGGGTTGGACAGTTCGACTGGGGTCTGGGAAGCCAGGAGGCTGCACCAGGCTCTAGTCTGCTCAGTCAAAATGAAAATTAACATACTGATAGCAGTCTTAGTTAGAATAACGAACAAAGTGTCCCCACTATGCGAACCCTATCTTTCTGATCATATCCAGAGAACTGCATGCGGTGTATGAAGTTCTGTATATGTTTTTTCGTTTCTTAGGGTTTGCATAGTGGGGACACATTGTTCATTATTCTAACTAGGTCTGCTATTAGTATGTTAATTTTCATGTTGTGTGACAAAGCTGAGTTCTTGTAAACAACATATTTTGAAGTTATGGGTTTCATGTAATAAGAATGAGGGAGTTGCACCCTGTTGTTCACAGGCTCTAACCAAAGTTCAGTATCAAGTACAGGGAGTCTGTTGTTGGGGTGCTTGGTGGGGAAATCTATAGTTACCTTGATACTTTGGTGGATGGAGTTAGCTATTTGCTTGATGCTCTCCATTACGTTCTTCTCAGTCTCTACACTACCGTCACTAGAGTTGGTTCTAACTATTATATTAATGTCATCTACATATCTACTGTAGAGTAGAAGAGTTGTGGACTGCTCTGCTAACATTTGTTTAAGTTTTCTGTCCCACCAGGTCATGAAGAGGCCGGCCACATCTCTAGCTACACCTCAGGCCAATCTATGCCCTGTGAGTGGATCTGGATGATGGAAATTGAAAGAAGTCTATTATATATATATATAAGTTGTGTGTGTTTTTGTTTGTCCCCTCCATCACCAGTGTTGGTGCGTTTATATCTCTGTAACTTAGCAGTTCAGCAAAAGAGATCAATTGAATAAGTACTTGATTTTATAAAAATTAATCCTGGGGTTGATTCGTTAGACTAAAACCCTTCAAGGTGATGCTCCAGTGTGGCCACAGTCAAATGACTGAAGCAAGTAAAAGAACAAAGGAATGTGTGTGTGTGTGTGTGTGTGTGTGAGTTGTGTGTGTGTGAGTGTGTGTGAGTTGTGTGTATGTATATATATATGTATATGTATGTATGTGTGTATATATATATATATATATATATATATATATATATGAGTCTGGTGCAGCCTTCCAGCTCACCAGCTCTGGTCACATCATCCAACCCATGACAGCATGAACAACAGACGTTAAATGATGATGATGATATACATGCCAAGTGAAAGGCACCTGTGTGAATACCATGTACAAAGCATCAATACTGGTGCCACATAAAAGTGGCCAATGTACTCTGCAAAGAAAGTGGTTCGTGTTTGGAAAGGCTTCAAGCCATAAAAACCATGCCAAGACAAACAACTGGAACCTGGCAGCTCCTATCTACAACTGTCCAATCTATGTCAGTATGGACAATGGCCGTTAAACACTGATGATATTGTATTCCATGTTTTCATAATTCATGTTGTTTACATTCTGTGGTGTCCTGTACCCATACATGCATGTGCCCATACATGCATATGTATGCATATATATTTATATATTATTTATATTATCATCATCATCATTATCATCGTCTTTTAACATCCGCTTTCTATGCTGGCATGGGTTGCACGAATTGACTGAGGACTGGTGAGACAGATGGCAGCACCAGGCTCCAGTCTGATCTGGCAGTGTTTGTACAGCTGGATGCCCTTCCTAACACCAACCATTGCGAGAGTGTAGTGGGTGCTTTTACGTGCCATCTACACGAGGGCCAGTCAGGTGGTACTGGCAATGGCCATGCTTAAATGGTGTTTTTTATGTGCCACCTGCACAGGAGCTAGTCCTGCGGCACTTGCAACAACCTCGCTTGAATGTTTTTCATGTTCCCCCGGCACAAGTGCCAGTAAGGCGACAATGAATTACACTGTTGTACCATTGAATTACAAATAATGCTCATCTTTTATGCTTGGGTGACCCTACAGCTTCCAAGAGTACAACTGTATTTGTCTTTGCTTAGATAAAATAACTAAATTGTGGGTGTTAAGTCCTCATGTGGGGGTCTTTCTAACTTGTAAGAAGCTGAAATTTTATAAATATTACTTCATTTGTGTCTAATATCTATGGTTAAAATTTCATCAACAGCAAAAATATATGAATTGTCATGGGGGTGTGGCCCTTATGCATAGAATATAATTTCCAAATTTCGTAAAGATCCATTCAGTACTTTTTACCTAGTTTTGGATCATAAAAGAAATTACTAAAATTTGGGGTGTCATATAATCCTCATGTGAAGTGGAAACTTTGAGAATACTTCTTGATGTGTGTCAATTACCCATGGTTGAAATTTCATCAACATTGAAAATTTATGAATTTTCATGGGGGGTTCTGCCCCCTTTAAGCCATCTGAAATTCAAACCAAACATATTGCATTATACCCGCCCTTATGCATTGTATCTAAGTTTCAAATATCATAAGGATCCATTCAGTGATTTTGGTCCATGAAATTGTATGAAACACACAGCATTACCCTTCTCCCTAGGCTTCGATTTTGTGTTCCAAGTTTCATTCGCCTTGGTGTACACCTCAAATTCTTTACTGTTGCTGGATAAATTATGAATGCATAATGGTATTTGTCTACAAGTCATAACCATGAAAATAAATAAATCTGGTGTTTCATGATAATTTAGTGATATCTTGGAACTGCTGTCCTGCTTAAACAAATACTTTTGGAATGTCTGCAAAATTGACCATAAAATATTGTTTTGCTGAGCAGCAAGCATTGATACTGATGTTTCGTGACCTCATTCGATCAGCTGTTTCTCTATCTGACGGGAAAACAGATTATAAACTTCAGATTCCTGTCTCCTGCATTATCCTTTGTGATGTGCACTCAGCACCCACAAAACTAAGAACAATGGATGCTGACATTGCGAAATCCATGTGAGATCTTCATCTTCTCCAAAAGTTCTTTTTAGTCTAAATCAGTGGCTTTCAACCAAGGTCTATATGAGCCGAGGGTTTCCATAGGACCTTTGTGGGGTCTATATTAGATTTTGTTGTTGAAATTTATGAGCAATAGATTGGCTGCACTTCTACATTACATGAAATATTTTAACGATTGTTTTTATACAGTTCCTAATTATATTTAATCATAAAAATACAATAGGGGTTCTTTCTAAATATCAAATGGCTATGAGGGTCCTGTAGAGTAAAATAGGAATGAAAAGGGGTCCATAGGCAAGAAATGGTTTGAGAAGCACAAGGATTATTTAGTGCCATTTCCAAACCATACCAGTTGGAACACGGGAGTTAAATGATGAAGAAGATGAGGAAGAGGAGGGGAGAGGGGCAAGAAGGGGAAGAGAAGGGAGAGGAGGGGAGAGAGGCAAGAAGAAGAAGAGGAAGAGGAAGAGGAAGGGGATGGTGATGAGGAAACCCAAAGTATAAGAGAACACCTGTAATGGTACAAAAACTCCCAATGGTTTAGCTGAGACAACCTCCATTTGACCAACACCACTCAACTACTTAGGCTTCTTCTTTTTCCACTTCCAAAAACTGACCTACCAAAAACTGAGCAGGTATAAAGAAGAAGAAGAAGAAGAAGAAGAAGAAGGAGGAGGAGGAGGAGAAGAAGGAGGAGGAGGAGAAGGAGGAGGAGGAGGAGAAGAAGAAGAAGAAGAAGAAGAAGAAGAAAAGAAGAAGAAGAAAAGAAGAAGAAGAAGAAGAAGAAGAAGAAGAAGAAGAAGAAGAAGAAGAAGAAGAATGCATCATCATAGATGTGGCTATATCTATGAACGAGAATGTAGCAGTCAAAGAACAGGAGAAAAAAAAGGAAAATATAAGGAATTGGTTGGGGAAACATAAAGGATGTGAAGAGTTTCTAAAAATGTAATCCCAGTTGTCCTAGACTCCCTAGGTAGTGTCACCAGCAGACTTGGCAGTTCCTTTATTGAGATTGGTGTAACTGCAAGAGTTGCATTAATTCAGAAATCTGCTTCATTGGGATTGTAAGAAAGGATACTCCATATCTAAGGAAACAGGTTGTGATCTGGGAGCAAGGAGATTGATTCTAAATGCAAACCGCTTGGGCACACCATGAATAATAATGATGATGATAATAATAATAATAATAATAATAATAATAATAATAATAATATTAATAATAATAATGATGATGATGCAGTACCAGGCAGTGGCTCTCATGGCTTCTGATCTTAAACTGATTGGAAGTATTATCATGTACATTGTTTTGTCTTGGTGTAAAAGATGGGCTACAGCAAATATTCTGCTGAATACCACAGATTTGCTTGTCAGTTGCTTGACCATAACCAGTTGAGCATGTCCCTTAGTGGCTGGCAATATGTGCATCTTTGATCATGAGCAGAAGTAGTGGGGAGCATCATAGCTGTGTGTTGAAAGGAATTCTTGGAGGTTTGGATAATTCACCTTTGGAAACATGGGTGTTTCGTTCAACATCCTTAAACAATCCTTATTCAGGGACCTTTTGAGCAGGATGGGCTACTCGACCAGAAGAAAGTTCTAACTGGGTCCCACCTGCAAGGTCATGCGCTGTTTATCTTGGTAAGAGATCACCATGTCGTGCACATATGGTTGTGATGCATGTGCCTGGTGTGCCCTTATCAGACGGGTAGTCATGATGGGTATACTGGGCTTTGTATATTTTACCCCAGTGTCACTTTGATGGCATGCACTGCTCTCTCACTCAATAATAAAAATAATAATAATAATAATAATAATCGCATTCTAAAATAGTGTGACCATGTGATAGAGAATAGAAAGCCAGACATAGTGTTAATTGAGAAAGAAAGTAAACGATGCTGGATCATAGATATAGCATGTCCAGCTGACAACAAGGTATGTGATAAGAAAGAAAGAAAAGTTGGGTGATATGATAGGTTAGCTTGGCAAGTTAAGCAGTTGTGGTTGATGAAAAAGGTAGCAGTAGCACCAATAATTGTTGGAGCCCTGGGAACAGTGAGTAAAAATCTCAAGAAGTATGTGGAACAAATAGGGGCTGCAATAAGGGTAGAGCACTTGCAGAAAACAGCACTGCTTGGAACCGCTCGAATACTTTGGAAGGTGCTCGAAAAATAAGAGGTGCTATCTTAGTTCACTGGTAGTGAACAGCTGACACTGTAGTACATTTCCAGTGCAAAGATTATGATCCAACAATGTGCAAAGACAACAAGAACAACAACAACAACAACAACAATAATAATGGGAACAGTAAGCCAAGATATAGACAAATGGCTGAAGGAGATTGGAATAGAATGCCCGGTGGAGCTCCTACTGAAAGTTTGTCTGTTAGGAACAGCAAGAATTATCAAGAGGGTTCCAAGCATTTGAAAGACCACTGGAAACTTATGGATCCCTAAGGTTACAGGTAGTAACCCACTACCCACAGAAATCCTACCAGGAATAAGACCAAACCTGAGACAAACCAAATGATAATAATAATAATAATATAATAATAATAATAATAATCCTTTCTGCTATAGGCACCAGACCTGCAACTTTGGGGGAGGGGGCTAGACCCCCAGTGCTCAACTGGTACTTATTTCATTGACCCCAAAAGAATGAAAGGCAAAGACTGGAGATGAAGCAAAATAGTTGGTCATACCTCTAAAATTCATACAAACAATCATGGTTTCTGATGAACTTTTGACAAAGCAATTCACACTTTCTCCTATCAAATACTGTCTACAAATTCTTTTTGTATACATGCTTATAAACAATTAAGATTTCTGATGAACTTATAAATAATTATGAATTTATTTAAATGCCTATTTTGAACACTTTTATGTAAACTGTTTAACACTTTCATTACTGTATTTATTTTGAGATGCTCTGTGTTTATTTCAATTAATTTTAAATATAACAAAGAATTTAGTAAAAATAACTTAGTTATCATTCAGCTAGTGTTAGGAACATAAATTGTGACTAAGGTTTGGTAGAATATTTTAATTCAAAACTTATGAACACAAGACATTTGTACTCAGAACCAGAGCCGGTTTCAGCCGGGTTGGTAATGAAAGGGTTAAGCACAAAGCCGCTCTTAAGATTTTCTTATCATTGTCAAAGACTCTATCACTATATTTTAATGCATCTATGTCAACTAATTTTTAACACCACAAAGGCTGCACAGAATCTTGCACTTTACTTTTCAAAATCTTTTTTTAAAAGAAAATGAATCCGGTCAAGTCAATAAATATCTTTAAAAGACCTCGGCATTTTCAAATCCTCTCCCCTATATATATATATATATATATATATATATATATATATATATATATATTCTTTTACTTTTTTACTTGTTTCAGTCATGGTTGGCTGGAGCACTGCCTTTAGTCGAGCAAATCAACCCCAGTACTAGTACTTATTCTATCAGTCTCTTTTGCCGAACCGCTATGTTACAGGCATGTGAACACACCAGCATCAGTTGTCAAGCGATGTTGGAGAGACAAATACACACACACACACACATATATATATGACAGGCTTCTCTCAGTTTCCGTCTCCCAAATCCACTCACAAGTCTTTGGTCGGCCCGAGGCTATAGTAGAAGACACTTGCCCAGTGTGCCATGCAGTGGGACTGAACCTGTAACCATGTCGTTGGTAAGCAAGCTACTTTTATTAATTAAATTTGCCATGTAGGCAGCACATAGATAAGGTACCATTGCAGGCTGATATAAACATTAATGAGGCGAATGATTATGGTCCAACAATGATAAAGATGGGAGAATACAGAAAGCACCCGCCGACCCTCTGCTTCTCTAAAACATTGTTTTTTAAAAACACATATACAGCGGTATTAACCCTCTTACAATTTAAAATACAATGTATTTGGACTAAAAAGTCCATACAATTATAAAACACAATTTATACACAAATTGGAGGCGATAAACCTCTACAATCCTTCCCTGAGTAATTTTCTGGCAACTTGCAGGCCTTCCTGCAACTGAAATCTGGGACTCCAAAAAAGAATTCTATAATTCTCATTTTTACACAAGTCAATTATTAGATCACAGTACTTTCTTTCCAGCACCAGAGCAGCCACCTGCGAAGGCCACTCTGGGCTGTCAATACAAGTTGGTTCCCTCAGGACCCGACTATCCATATCATTCTCCACGAAACTGTGAATAGCCCCACCCCTGAGATAGCTGAACATATATTCTTCACCACTTTCACTGTGAGGGTAAGCAAGCTACTTACCACACAGCCACTCCTGATTAATTATTTGTAGGATTCATTCGAATCAAGGTATTTTAATAATAAGGACACCAATTCCAGGTTGTACAGATAGTCACGCATGTATCAATGTATATACAGCCATGTCCTAACACTGACATACAGATGCACAGGAACAAATCAATATTTTAATAATAAGGACACCAATTCCAGGTTGTACAGATAGTCATGCATGTATCAATATATATACAGCCATGTCCTAACACTGACATACAGATGCACAAGAACAAATCAATATACACATTCATATACATATGCAGGTGTATTAAAAACATGCATATGCATTCTGGCAAGCAATTAAGTGATTCCCTGTGAATAGCAGATCCAACACAGGGAAGGTTCCAGGTTTGGTGTTTACATAAAGAAACAGCACAAATCAGTTGAAGGTCATTACAGCTGTTTCAGATGTGTTTCTTTTTTCATTGATGAATATACTGAAAATTATGATGGTCAGCTTTGGCCAGCTTCAGGCATGTTTCTGCTGTGTTTGTTTAGAAATTATGTAATGTACTCATTCTTCTATTAAAAAATGTGTAAGAAACAGCTGTAATGAGCTGACATTTAGCCATCACCTGTTACTATTTATTTGTGTGTGGTATGTGTGTGTATGTATATGTATATGTATGTACATATATATCATCATCATCATCATTGTTGTTTAACGTCCGCTTTCATACTGGCATGGGTTGGATGATTTGACTGAGGATTGGTGAGCCAGAAGGCTGCACCAGGTTCCAATATGATCTGGCAAAGTTTCTACAGCTGGATGCCTTTCCTAACGCCAACCACTCTGAGAGTGTAGTGGGTGCTTTTTACATGCCCCTGGCACGAGGGCCAGTCAAGTGGTACTGGTAACAACCACGCTCAAAGGTGTTTTTTACGTGCCACCTGCATGGGAGCCAGTCTGGCGGCACTGGCAATGACCACGCTTGAATGTTGTCTTTCACATGTCACTGGTACATGTGCCAGTAAGGCGATGCTGGCAATGATCATGCTCAAGTGATGCTTTTTATGTGTCACCGGTACAGGAGCCAGTCAGCAGCCCTGGCAACAATCATGCTCGGATACTGCTTTCAACGTTCCACTGAAACCAGTGCCAATCAGGTGGTACTGTCATTGGCCACGTCAGCAATTTTGATTTGTATATATATGTATGTATACACACACACACACACACAACTGGAAGCCCCTCCTAATGGCAACCACTTTACAGAGGGTACTGTCTGCCTTTTTTTATGACCTCAGCATTAGTGAGGCCACCAAGTAAGTAACAAGATAAAGAAAAAGACCCCTTGATCAAGTGGAGTTGTAGGAGAGAGTGGGAGGGGGCTTTACCAGGTGTTGAGAAGGCCAATTACGATAAAGAGCAGGTGGGAGGCCTGTGGAGGAGATACATGGTTACCCCCCTGTTATATACAAGGGTACTTAAGAGTAACTGGAAAGAAGACAATGAGAGTGATGACAAGGCGTTAGAGCATGCTCTCAAAATACAAGATGGAAGGTGAGTGTAAGAGAGAATATTGAGAAAAAATTGGCAAGGATGAGTTCATAAGAGTGTGAGAGGAGGGTGAAAGATGGTTAGAGATAGGGGTAGAGGTGAATGTAGTGAATGGAACCAGGATAGAGATATGGTCAATGGTAACTATCAGTTGTGGTGGGGGGATAAAATAAATAGGAGTAGCTCAGGAAGGGGGAGGTGATAAGTGGTAGCAAGGAGAAGGGAGGAGTGTAGGAGCATTACTAGACTGATTGGCAGGGAAAGCAAGGCTCTAAAGATGAGCACAGCATGGATAAAATATCCATTTCTTAAAAATATCATTTCTAACACTGACCTTCTAGAAGAGGAATCTCTGAAGTTTAGAAATGGTTCTGAGAGCAGAAGTATATTTGGCATTGCCAAGAATATTGCATGTTTCTTAATTCTTTATTGCCCACAAGGGGATAAACATAGAGGGGACAAACAAGGACAGAGTATTGCATGTTTCTTATTTCTTTATTGCCCACAAGGGGCTAAACATAGAGGGGACAAGATAAGAACATAGAGGGGAGGAGATAAGAAGCTGAAGAAGCCTATTGTATCTATGTGTGTGTGCGTGTATATATATGTATATGATGATGGACTCTCCTGTCATTAGATCATGCATGAGGATTCAGTAATTTCTTGCTGAACATCCACACCAATGATTTCTTTATAGTGATCATGTTTATGTTTGTGTAGACATAAGGTCACTCCCTCCATCAAATAGACATTGCCTGTACAGGTGCCACAAGTCAGATGACGAAATGACTCCAGAGCAAAATGAAATGAAGTGCTTTGCTCAAGAACACAATGCAATGCCTGTTCTGGGAATCAAACCCACATTCTTGCAATTGTGAGTGCAACACCCTAACCACTGAGCCATGTACCTTTATATATATATATATATAAATCTGTCACATGTGTGTTTATGTGTGTGAGTGTGTTTCTGTGTTTATCCACCCCCACTGTTTGACAACTGGTGTTGGTGTGTTTATATTCCCATAACTTAGTGGTTCGGCAAAAGAAACTGATAGATTAAGTACCAGGCTTAAAAAGAAGTGCTAGGTTTGTTTCATTCAATGAAAATTTCTTGAAGGCATTGCCCCAGCATGGCTGCAGTCTGATGACTGAAATGAGTAAAAGATAAGTGTTTGATGTTGGTTTGAGAAATTAGCAGATAAAATACGAACAGTAATATTTTGGAAGGTGTTGGAAGTGAATTCCACTGTTTAGGGACTGGTACTTCAACAACTGGAATGGTAAAGATATTTCCAACTCTAATAGGATACTTCTGGCAAGTTCTTTCTGTAGCTGACATCTTCAAATATTGAAAAAAGCATATAACAATGATGGCACCACTTTCAGACCATTAAAAGACATGGCATTGACTCGTCTCAAATAATAAAAAAAATGTGTGGTTATTGTATAGCTGTTCTATATTTGGAACATAGAAGATGAGGCATTAAGCAGCGATATTGAACAACATTAAGACTATAAGTCTAATAGTTTGTCTTTCAAGATATTAACCCCTCTAGCCATATTCTTCAGAATCTGGTTCCACAGCAAATGAACAGTTTTTAATGACATCTCTTATAATTACTTTGGCGACAGAAGTAATTTCTGGTTTTCAGTTTGGTAAGAAGGCACTAGAATTTATTAATTTATTTTTCTTTCCTCATTATTCTTTATATGTGTGTGTGTGTAAAAATTACAAGACAGAAATTGTAACTTAAACATTTTTGTTACTATATGCAGCAGTGATTTGAAATCAGATTGCTAGGTAACAGGCCATACATCACAAGCAAACCAGAATAGTGTCACATGATTGGTCTATTAAGCAACCAATGAGCATCCCTAACCCTAATTCTATCATGTGACTCAATCTTCACGTGTGCCCTATAAAAGCTGTGTTTAGCAGTAATTAGTTGTAGAGTAGCTGAGCAAAATACACTTCCTTTGTTGCGAGGAACAGTTGTACAGATTTCTTCAGGTTCTTAGACAATATCTCGTAAATAACTTCTTTGAAAAGAGTTCAATTTTGCCTTCTCTCTCAGTCTCTAATTATTGCTGTAAAAGACCAACACAGTTTGTCTCGATGTGCGACAAAATCTTCTGTCAATGTTCGTGGGTGTTATTTTCATTCATCACTTCAATCAGTCACCACACAGACCAGACGAAGAACCACAAGCCACAACAATGGTATTTTGTTGAAAAGGTTGTCGTATTTGTGGAATGATTAGGGAATGGTTAGTAATTAATTGAAACAAGTGTTACATTGGGTGTTTTTACAGTGATATTGAAAGGGAGATTGTACCAAGCTACGTTTCTGTTGTTAACTATCCTTCTATATAAATAATGTTTTTGTTTTTTTCACTTTTTTCATGTTGCAGGTATTCACAGAATCAAGAAATATTTGCTGCATAGCAGCAAATTTTCAATGTAGATTTGAATCATTTCTTTATTTTTTTGCATTCTTTTTAATATCATTAGTAATACCAATAGAATGGCAAGATAGAAGATGACTGTAACACAGTTTTATTTGGTTCATATGAGGGTGAGTCAAAAAGTAATGCCATTTTTAGGACAGGTATAATTACCAACACAAGAACATGTATCATACATGAAAATGAAGCTGGTCCTCTGTTGATCAAATCCCTACTTCTCAACATAGTCACCATTTCTCTCAGTAGCAATGTTCCACCTTCAAATGAGAGTATGTATCTCTGCCCTGTAAAATTCTGTTGACTGTTCTTTGAGCCACTTCTTCACAACAGTTTTCACTTCCTCGTCACTGGGCTATCATCTCTTCAGTGCCATGAAAGAGGGTTTGAAAGGCAAACATTATTCCAGTGACAAGGAAGTGAAAGCTGTAGTGAAGAAGTGGCTCAAAGAACAGTCAACAGAATTTTATGGGGCAGAGATACATGCTCTCATTCAAAGGTGGAACATTGCTATTGAGAGAAACGGTGACTATGTTGAGAAGTAGGGATGTGATCCAGAGGACCAGCTTCATTTTGATGTATGATACATGTTTCTGTGTTGGTAATTATACCTGTCCTAAACAAAATGGCATTACCTTTTGACTCACCCTCATAATATGCTTAACACATGGCACTAAGTTGAGAATTACATCAAGACAAACAGCAACAGTGTAATATTAAATGATGAAATTACAATAATTCTATTTGTTTTGCATTGAGTTTATTCGTTGTTAATAGGCCATCATTACCGTAGACTCATTTGATCAGTTGTAGTTCTTTCTTCAAATCAGACTAAACTATTCATCCCAGAAAATTTCTGAGAGCCCATCCTAACATAACAAGTGAATCAGTCATCACCACAAACCAGCCAACAACTTGCAACATATATTTCTGATAAAAGACACTGCTTTTGTTGCCGTTAATTTTAGAAATAACAAAGAATTTAGTAAAATAAGCTTATCATTATTAAATCTATATTTGGAACAAATTACCATGAAATTTTGATTGCTATAAAAGAAGGAACTTGTATAATTTAACCAGGGGTGGCCACAGTTGGGCGGGTATTAAGAGTTGAAAAAATATAGAAATTTATCTTTGAATATCTTACTAATATAATTTCGATTTTAGCAACAAGCACTCTTTAGATGAATGGAACCTGCCAGACACCAAAAGCTGAGAGGAAAATTGGAATTCAAGATTCCAGATTTACATTGGTAAAAAGATGTCTTGGCAAATTAAGTTGGAATGGTATTCCTTCTAGTAATTGTTAACAATTAGAAAGTAAAAAGTTACTAGACCATATTTATAATCAAATACAGATAGAACTGACCATTCCAAAGTTTATTCAATACCTCTTTGGAAATGTGATCAGCGTCAACTCCCAAAAACTCGACATGAATAAATTTAAGAAAATCACGGTAAATGAAACAAGGTTGGGAAAGAATCGGCAGAAATCCAACAAAAATTAACAATAATTATGTGAAATGGGTTTTAATATTTTTGTGTATTTCACATCATTTTGTAGCTTTGAACATTAATAGGATCGTTTATTATTATAATTATTATTAAGGCAGCGAGCAGGCACAAATGTTACGGTGCCGGACAAAATGCTTAGCAGCATTTCTTCCGGCTTTACGTTTAGAGTTCAAATGCCGTCGATGTTGACTTAGCCCTTTATCCGTACGGAGTCGATAAAATAAGCACCATTTGGGAACAGGGATTGATGTCAATCAACTTAGCATCTTCTTCCAAAATTTTCACACCATGTGCTGATAATATGAAGGATTATTAAAGCGGCGAATTGGCAGAATAGTCAGCGCGTCGAACAAAATGTTTGGGAGCAATTCCGTGGCGTCTTTATGTCCTGAGTTCAAAACATCTCTAAGGTGAACTTTGCCTTTCATCCTTTCGGGGTCGATAACATTAGTCAAGTACGGACATCGATGGTATCGATTTCTCTAAAAACTCCTGGCTTTCTGCTTAAGTTATATAATTATATTTCCCTTCCGAAAAAAAAAACAAAAAAAACTTAATCCATCTTTCTAAACAGATTTTCCATTGTGTTCAGGTCCTTTTATAATCAATGTCGTAATTCATAAATTATATTCTTTCAAAAACGTAACAAAAACTCTGAATCTCATTAAAAGCCCTAAAGTGACACAAACAGAATTCCTCACCATTCAAAACTATAAATTGACAACTAACTTATTGTGTTAAATATATTAATTAAGATGTTTATGTAGAAGTCAACTACGCAACAGAGCTTTAATTTAGGGAAAATATGAACTCAGAAAAAAAAAAATCTGCATGCTGACTCCAAGAGCCAGCATTTTGGTTGGAGTGCCAATCTAACTTTCTTAAAGCCCACCATTTTCAAATCCTTAGAAATGTCGTTAAAACCTGATAGCAGTCAGGTACCAGGAGATTCTCTCTCCCAGCCTCACCAAAACTTATACCACATCAATTAACAGGGAGATTTAAAAAAAACCCAAACTTTCTTCATATTTTATATTTGGACTTGGTTCACTTTGCAATGATGGTAAAACATTAAACATGACGTTAATTCTTTTAAGGAACTAAAAGAAATGAGACACGAAAAAGGCCAGAGGGAATTAAGTTTGTCCCCATCTTGTCTCATAAAATATTTCCTACATTTAAAACACCAAACAACGAAGCTCACTGTAATTGGGTGTTATTATTAGGGAACAAAATAAAACTATATCCTCATTAACATTGCATATTAAATAAATTAGATGAAACTAATTAATTAACCAAACAGGACTAGATTAACTTTTTTTTTTGAAAGTTAGTGGAGTAAATTGCCTCATGCCCCCCCCCCATCTCACCTCATTCTGTAATAAAAAAGGAACTTAATATAATCGTAGCCGAATAAAAGTATTTTCATTTAAAATGTTGGCTGGATCGTCTTTCTTAGAACTAAAAATAAAAAGAAATATTGAAAAAAAAAAATTAAATCGTTTCATTTTAAAATATAATGATAATAATGAAATATGTGTCTATATCACATTTACAAGCAAGTGCTCCCTTTTTTGTGTGTGTGCTCTTATTGTAAACCCCTACAAAAAAAATCTCTCAGTTGCAGGGGTTGAAATAAAAGACACAATAAAAAAAAAAAGGGAAAGAAGATTTTTTTGACACCAAAAAAGAAAAAAAAAGTAAAAAATCCAAGTTAAAATACAATGAGTGTAATATTATAAGAAACGAAGATAAAAAAATAGTACTGCCATGTTAGTGGAACAATTAGAGAAATAGATGTGATATATATTTCTCTCTGTACACAGATTAATATATGAATGGCTAGAAGTAAATGTAAGGCAGCAGTGAGTGATGTATTAACGCTAAATAAATATCTCTCTCTCTATATATATATATATTGGGAAGTCATTATGTGTGGCGGCGGCAGTTAAGAGTGCAATGATGTATTCTTACACCCGAGAGAACCAAAGCTCGACTAACTCAAACCAAGGCAATCCTCGGTAACATTCGAAACTAACATCGGTTAAATCCGTGAAAGATTTAAAAGCGACCAATGGCGAAGCAGTTAAATAATGAGACGGTCCAATCGAAACGCAGCTTGCATACCTCGTGGTTTCCTACAACATGGCGGGTGAGGCGTCTTCTAAAGCAGACTTTGTTGCTCTAATTTGAAGTTTTGCGCCAATTTTAATGCTCTCCCATTTTATTTCAGACATCAACTATTATCGGGTTGTATTGGAAGATACTTCGGAAAGCAGTAAGTGGTTGACTTAGCTTTAAACTTTGCCCGCTTTCGTTGCCCGTGTCCGTTGGCCATGTACCAAAGAGTGGAGCGTCAAGCCTAGCTCCTCCTCGTTTAACCAACGGACTGGAGGAGAGAGAGCCTGATCACCGATCGCGATCTCGCCTCAGTCTCCTTTGCCTTGTCTTTTATTTCACCGTTAATAACCATTCTACCATTATCGCCGTACATGTTGTTATTATTGTCTATTATCGTCTATTAACGCACAAAACCCAGTCAGCTAGCCGTTCATTCACTGTGGGTGTCACTCATTTAACTTCCACCTCTGTCCTTAAAACCGAAAAAAAAAGAGATGAAATGGAAAAGAGAAAGAAAGACTGCTTCTTCCTTTCGGACAAGTACAATCGTACTAAAACTTAAAGAGGGCATGGGATATCTTCTCTCTCTCTCTCTCATGGCTCACAATTGATAACATAACACTTTAAAATGTTGTCTCACAAAACACCCAACACATCCTTTGCTGACATGCTTAAAAAGCCAAAGCTCCTTTTTGTAATAATATAATATATATCTCTTTCGAAGCGTCCATCCATCCCTCCACACTAAAACACACACACACACACACTCTGTAATATTTATATTATTTCGTTTCATTTGTCTGTCAAATATTTTCTCCCCCCCTCCCCTTTAATATCACTGTCACGTTTAATTTATTTTACCTTGTATTTTATGTTTAAAAAATGCTTCACAAATATACTTAAAAAAAAAACCCTCTCCATATTTTGCGCCCCCCGTCTCTTCCATAAACTACAAAAACATCTGTAAATTGTTGTCAATCTCTAAAACAACCATTTTCAGGAAGAAACACACAGATTATTATTTATGTATGTGAAAATATAGACAAAAAAATAAATCCAAAAAGTTGACAGATCCCTCTTTTTAGGACCGTAATTAAAATGCTGCTTTACCGAAAATATTCGGTTCGTGTGTGTGTCTGGGATTCAAAAATTCTCTTGTAATTCCCGTTTAACGAAATGAAACGAGTGAATAATTATTAAAACAGCAATGGTATGTGTCCTGACACTGTTGTCTGTTGGTCAGTTCTCGTGATGGTACCTTTATTTTTTTTTTCCAACGACTTCTTGTTCTTGTAAAACCACCAACTAAAAACATCACTGCATCAACATCTTTTATTTTTTTTGTGTTAGTTTTTCACACAAGAGCAAGCCTTGCTGGTTTTCCATCTTTACAAATTGGAGAGAATCATTCATGATCTGGTCACTTTATTATTACTTATATATAACCACACATACATATTGTTATATACACACATATCGTGCATGTAGATTGTCAGTAATGAGTAACGTGAAACTGACACGATTTTAAAATATGCTTCATCCTCTTTATATATATACATACACATCACACACATTCTGTTTTGAATACTTGCCCTCTCCCGATTGTAAACACATTCTCCAATTTATATCCCGATTAATTGTAAATGTAATGTTACTGATGTATGTAGTTGGTAAATATTTCATTGACCTCTGCCCATGTGTAGTATATACAAACATATATATGTACGTGCGTGTATATATATATATATATATATTATATATAAATGTATTTCAGTGTTAAAATCTCTATTCCAAGGATAGAACTTTTGTTTACATGTTAATTGATAAATAGAGGAATTCTGCAAGGTCTCTCTCTCTCTCTTTCCCTTCCGTTTCTCCCCATAGCTATATAAATATATATTTGTGTCTTTTAACGAAGTCCCTTCTCTCCATGGCTCATAACTCCGAGTTCCTACCCTAAACACGGCTTAATTTTCGTTTCCCTCTCGCTGCAATAATCATCAGCCACACACAACAAACGTCAGTTAGGTGCTTCTCGTATTCAATCCCTTTCCTTCTCAGTTCAAATGTGTGAACCCACTTTAGTGATTTCACTGAGGCAGGGTACCTTACATACCGTGTACTGTTAGAAATATTTCGTTAGGGTTATTTTATCTTTTAATTTTCGATTATCTTCATGTCAGCCTTTTAATTTTTATTTTCTTAAATGAAAACCTAATAATTTCTTATTATTTTGTCTCTATCATGTGACCAGGGTGTTTCCTCTCGACCTTTTGAACTTAGCGCTTTTTACCAATGTTCCCGCGTCTTCCTTTTTTTCCCCCCCTTGTGGTAACTTTGTAAAACTCACCCCTTTTCACGTCTCACAATCTGCCATTCATCACCAAACTCCCTAATGCTCTTAGTTTTTTTCTCTCTCTCTCACGGATTATTTGCTCTCTTTGATTTTTTTCTCTCTCCTCCACCTCGTGTTTTATTTAAATCATTCGCTAATTTTGTATATATTTGTATATACAACTTGTATTTTCTCGACATTTCCACAAATCATTTTTAAAAACTATTTTTTTTGGATATTATCGGTTCAGTCTAAATATTTAGGTTTAAAAAGCACTTGAGCGGTGGTGGTGGTGGGGTCGCAACTGTTTTATGAATGACAGTAAGTGTTATTGCTATAATTCCGTTTATATTTTAAAACATCTCCTATCTGTGTCTGTAAAATATATTTAATATCATTGTTTATTCCTTATTTTTCTTTTCAACCCCATACCGTCTTGCATTCACATCAATCACAATTTATTCGAATGCTTTCGCATATATTTTAGCTACGTAATTGTGCGGGACTGTTCTTTTGTCTTATTTCAAAATTTCTACATTAACTCGTTCTTTGTATCCACCATTCTCTCTGCTGCCTCTTTCTTGCTCCATCCATGGTGCTTACCGCCAAAAACTCGCACCTTCATTCAGTAATTGGCAACTATGTTTTTTTTTTCTTTTTAAGATGTCCCCTTTTATCTGTCCATATTTTCTCTCTTTCTCTATATATTTGTTAGTCTTGTAACATGGAACATAGTTTAATATCAAATATTATTTTCTCTTGTTCTGTTGTGCTAAAAAAAATTTTTTTTTCGTAATTTAAAAAGCAAATCCGTTCAAAATGTTATTATAGCGGAAGTTGTTAACAATATTTTCTTGTGTCGAGGTTTTTTTTTTTAAAGTTTTTACTTTGCTTTTAAAAGCCCACGGTTTCCATTATTTAAATCCCAACTCCAGTCCTGCATGCAAAGCTCAACCATTAAGATATTCTAAAACTGCACGTGATGACTTAGCTTGGCCGTTTATCTCTGTGAGTTCCTCTTTTTCTTATATACATTTAAACCAGTCGTTCTCGTTTTTCTCGGTTTGTTTGCCCCCTTTTAAAAACATGTGTGGTTCTTGTGAATAGTTTTAGCGCTTGTCCCAAGCATGTTGCAAGTTTTTAGAATGAAATCGGACAGACTGCTGCTGCTACTCCTGCTACTGCTGGCTCTTTAAAATCTTTTGCTTTCCTCGTCCTTTCGTTCCGAACAAAGCCATTGTGTTGTTTGTGTTATTTGCCAGACACAGTTATTATCCTACTACATTAACCATCTTTATTTACTATAATCCTGGATCTACATTGTTTTTTATTAAACCTACTGTAACCTATACCATAATTGTTTTGCGTTGCAATCGACCAACTTTTATTTAAATAATTTCTCCAAAATTTACTGTTTCTCAACGTTGTGCTCGTTTTCCTTTTCCCTTGTCCTTTATTTGCATTCTAATTTAAGATATATCCAAGTGCAGGTCAGTAAATATTTATGACCCTTCATTTTGCTCCCCCTCATTGGCTTATGTCTTAAAACTGTTTATATAATTACTCACTCGTTAGTCTTATCAAGTTTTTTTTTTTCAAAAATCATTCCCCATGTACAGAATGCGTGCATATATAAATAGATTTTTGGTTATGTTTTATAATATTCCTTATTTACCAATTTTGTTTCCCTTCCGAGAATTTAACAGGTGTTTATAATATATATTTATATCTATCTCGATAGATATATAGACAGACAGAACCAAGGTGTGCAATTTAATAATTTCAAGTATATTTCCCCTTTTTTTTCTCTCTTTATAAACATCCAACATTTCATGTAATGCAATAAATATGGAAAAATAATCCCAATGTTATTTACTATAAATTTCTGAAAGGCTCCAGGATTTTTCGTAAAGAATTGTTATATAATGGTCATTAACGAACGAAAAAAAAAAAAAACAAATGAATACGGAAGTGAAAACAGTATATTTTTAGTTCTTTAATAAACGGAATTATAACTAAATAAATGTTGGTTTGATTTAGGGTCTCCAATATAACCCCCCCCCCGTCCCCCGATTTAACTAAGGTTTACACGAAGCTTTTATATTTTGAATTTTTAAATGTTTTTTTTTCTAAATGTTTTTTTCTTTTTGTATTTGGTTGTTATTGCTGCTAAAGTAGGTCAGAGGTGCTTGGCGTTTCTTCAATATGAACTTCTTTGTTTACCTCCAGTAGTTTCAACTGACTCATTTTACCCTTTTTTCGAACTAGCTTTTATTATTGTCGTTATTTCCTCGTTTTTTTCTTTTTAACGACGAAATAATTATGTAACATTTTGATGTTTTGGAAGATAATTTTTTTGAAAATTTAATTAAATAGCATCGCTTATTTGTATTTTCGTTTTCTTATCCGTATCTCTCCCTCCCTCCTTCCGCAAAAATGTAGAATCGGTGTTAAAAAAATAATTTCTATAGATGTAATTTTAATGAGTAAAGTTGTTGTAAACGACTGTTATTTTGAAGTGAAAGTCGGGTCTTATGACAGTTAAAATGGTCGAAATACTTTCATTGTGGTGCTGCTACAAAAGGGGAGTTAATTAGGAGTAGTTTTTCTGCGCGTTAGAGCTCCACGAGTTACTTCCTCTTTGCTTCCCTTAATTTGACAGCACGTGCTTCTGCAGGTCAACATTTTAAAGATATTTTTTCTTTATCAATCTGGATCAACGGATATATATAGAACCTCTTCAATATTAATCAGTATATTTTGGACAAATAACATTGTTTTTATTATTGAAATTGAAAATGTATTTTGATGACATTACCATTGAGTAACATACTTTAAACTTTTTTTTTTGTTTAATAATTTGCAAAAAGAAATTGACTGGTGTTTCATTGAATTTACTGAAATTTTACTTTCAGGAGGGTGTAGAGTGGAAGATGGGAATTGTGAAGAGAATTACTTTTCAGATGACAACCTCACAGCACTCCAAAAACTGGAGAAGTACATTGATAGTGACAATGCCTTCAGCAGGTAAGCATTGCTTTAGATTATTTAAAACTAATAAATACTGAGCTCATTATTCCAACCCTTTTGTCTGTAGAAACGGTAGTCTTCAAGGTCGCTGGCATGTTTTTCTTCTACCTGGACGTTTTAAAGAAGCTACTTCGAAGTATAAATTTGTAAAAGATGGTTCTGTTTTAATTTTGATGGTTTTTTTTTTCTTTGTAAGAAGTCCCAATTAGATGGCTTCTGATTCATTCCCAGGGTGGCACTCTGGACAAGTGTTTGACTATTCTTTTGCTATAACCCTGGGCCACCTAAATCCTTGTGAGTGGATTTGGTTTACAGAAACCAAAAGAATCTGATTGTGTGCATGTTTGTCCCTCCTCATGCTATTGCACGATATAAACTTCAATGTAATTCAAGTTGTCATTCGTTTCCAATCTTCTATAAAAACATGTCCAGCCTTTAGGAAATATGACCTTGCTTGAAGTCTAGATATATACAAATATCTAAAATGCAATAAACTCTCCATTCTGCTACAAATGGTAGCCAAATGCAAATATTACTAAATTAATTTAAATGGATCAGGTTGCCACAACTAGTTACAG
The DNA here is from genome assembly GCF_006345805.1 of Octopus sinensis. NCBI lineage: Eukaryota > Metazoa > Mollusca > Cephalopoda > Octopoda > Octopodidae > Octopus > Octopus sinensis. Next base: position 111,041,807 of record NC_042997.1, on the reverse strand, counting down.
TTGCGCTTCTTGCAAATCTGTAGCTGGTTGTACAGTAAGTTGACAGCATTGTATTCTATTCTGTGCAGTTAATTCAATATGATTCACTTGGTTTGGTTAAAATAGGCTTGGGTCAGTGGTTCTTTCCTATCTCTGGACCTCTTTCATTCTTACTGGTCAGTTGGACAATCCTGACCATTCAATGTCTAAAATATTTTAATAATTATTGTTAGGAATTGCATAAAAAAAGGGAAAATATTTTGTCTTGTAGATGCCTGACCAGTTTATTGCAGACAAATTTCCACTGATATTTATATAGACCCTCAAGGTGCATGTGGGCCCTGGTGGGAAAGCTCTGGGTTGGAATTTGTCTTGTTTGAAGTATCAAGGCTATTATGCAAGACAAACCCAACTCCATCTTCACAAAGGAATTATGGAATTTGTTGTATTCACCATATTCATTTGTGAGAATATTTTCCAGGGCAAAATGAACTTAGGCCCCCCCTCCCCTAGCATTCAGATAAATTTTGTGGTCATAAGTAATTTGACAGGTTTTGAATTAATCATGCCTCACCTTGTATCGAGGCTTACTTTTAGAATGACCTACAATATCTGACTTGGATAAGGCTAGATTAAATACCAAAGGATGAAAATATTTTTGTGCCAATTTGTTCCAGTCACTAAGAGCATGTCCATGGGGCACTGCCTTGAATAATTTTTTGGTTGGAAGAATTGATTCCTGTACATGGTTTACTTTTTTTTTTTTTTTAAATGCCTAGTACTTATCCTATTGGTCCCTTCTGTTGTACTACTAAATTACAGACATAAACACATCAATAACAGTTATCAAGCTGTGATGGTGGGAGGCAAACAAACGTATGTGTGTTATATATATGAGATTTGTGTGGACCCTGGGTTAGGATTTACTAGTGGACATGAATGCCTTGTTTAAAGTGTCACTGACGGCTCTTTCAGTTTCTATCAAATCCACTCAAGACTTTGGTTAGCCCAAGCCTTATAGTGTATGACACTTGCCTAGATGCCATGCAGTGGGACTTGAACCCAGAACCATGTGGTTGGGAGGCAAACTTCTGACCACACTGCCACACTTTATGGCAATTTTATTACAATGTAAGCATGACTGTGGTGCATGTGTTCAAGAAGTTTGCTTCCAAAATGCAGGAAGTTAAGTTCAGTCCACCTACATGACACTTTGGATAAGTGTCCTCTACTATAGCCCTGGGTTGATTAAAGCCTTGTCAGTGGATTTGATTGACAAAAAGAAGCGGCCTGTTGTGTCTCTGTGTCATCTTCACATTGTGTAACTTCTAAACGAGTGTCAGTCATAATTGGTTCCATCCATTTCCCACATTGTGCAAATAACAAGTCTGTCCATGAAGGAAATGTTAAGTTGCTTGGAAACGAGTGAGGGTTGGCAACCAGTGGGACGACTGACCATAGAAAATCTGCTTAAACTCTCTAGCTGACCCATGCAAACATAAAAATGGGAACAGTGAAATGATGGTAAAAAATCTACGAAATTAGGATGCTCTCTGTGAAGTGATGCTAAGGTATGAACAGTGTATCTAGGTTCAAATATTCATAGGCGCAGGAGTGGCCGTGTTGTAAAACGTTTGTTTCCGAACCACATGGTTCCAGGTTCAGTCAGAACCGCATGGCACCTTGGGCAGGTGTTTTCTATAACCTCAGGCTGACCAAATTGCCGTTGGTTTGTATATGTCCTTGTCAATCAGAAGTTTTCCATTGTCTTTACTGTTTGATCTGATTCCAGGTGGATCCAGTTGGGTTTTTAATTATGTGCACAATCATTGCTCTACTGACTATCAATCTGTTCATGTCTTACTGTATTGGTTGCATAATTGCTGCTTACAGTGGTTGGTCAAAACTATAAAGTTGCTTTTAATTCCTTGGCCTCTTGCCACATCGCCATGCCTTCAGAAACTGCATACTAATCTTGAGCGAGTCCATCAGTGGCAAGACATTTGCTTCCCAAACATTTTTCCTGGTTCAGTCTCAGGGCGTCTTTCACTGTAGCTTCTGGTTGACTAAAACCTTTTTGAGTGGATTTGGTAGATGGTAACTGAGAGAAGCCCGCCATGTATGTGTCCGTGTCCGTGTCCTTGTCTGTTTGTCTCACTCCCACCCCATACAGTGCTGGTGCATTTGTCTGCAAAGCATAGTGGTTTGGCCAAAGATAAGTACCTAGCTTAAAGTGCTGGGGTCAACTCGTTTGGCTAAAAATTCAAGGCACTCTGCCCTAGCATGGCCACAGTCTAATGACTGAAGTAAAAAATAGAAGTGAAATTGCAGTCCCAAGTTGGTCCATGTGGGTGTGTTCTTGTTTTCTGTAATAGTCTGTTATAATTTCTTATTTCAGGCAGTTGATAGCCCGAGGAATTCTTGATACTTTAAGAGCAGCTGGCAACGTTGAGGAAGATTGCTTAGCTGTATTAAAAGCAATGGTTCATTTATCAAAAGACCCAGGTTGGTTGGTTTTGTTTTATTTTTAGGTAAACTTCGTATCCTGGTAAACAGGCTTTGAGATTTCTTTCATTGTAGTTTGAGCCAAGCACCTGTTATTTTTTTAAACTTATTTTTTCATCCTTTACCAAAGGAAAACTATGTTTGTCCTTACTGAGTTAACCATAGGATGACCAGTTCCTATGGTAATAAAACTAATTTGTTTGAGAAGAGCTTGTCATGCACAGAAATTTAGTCTAGAAACTAACTACAAATTTCTATGCCCTTTCCCGCCAACATTTTCCTTGACTCCTAGGTTTTAACTGGGTGAAAACTATGAAGAAATCTCTCCTGTCCAGCTTTCATAGATAAGTCATGAAAATGGTCTGGTGGAATCTATGGACTAAGTTTCTCTTTTTATATCAGGTAGTCATAACTCAATGGCTGTAGAACAACCTTTTGGGTCATAGAATTGATGTAGAAATGCTTGCTCACTGCCTCCTGAGATACATTGATGGCCTTCTTCAGTGATTTCTCAGCCCCCTCCCCCTTTTTTTTTTACCTCTGGACCTCTTTGATTACTATTCTACAATGTCATTCTCAAAGACCATCAGTGTTGAAAAATTAGCCTTAAAGACACTTATTTTTTTTCTTCTTCAAAGTTCCTATTCTGCTTTTCATATATCAACTTTTATATGTTGAACCAATTGAAACATTTAAAATCTGTAGTTGTTTCCTGCAATAAATATATCCAAATCAAAATTTTTTCCTGGGTCTATATGAAAACTGGTTGAGAACCATTGGTCTACTTCATTATTTCCAGTACACCACCACCTCCCTCTCCTTCCTCCTGGCATTGTCTTTGCTGGTTTGGCTGCGTTACCTCTGCAGTTACATCAGCAATGCTGGCAACTCTGTTCATTTGGGCCATGTGCCTGGTTTTTGCTTATGCAACAGGAGATAGCTTCCACTTCAGAGACTTGATAAACCAACACAAAACAATGGATATAATATGGAATACAGCTTCGGAGGAAGTGGATAAATCTGCCAGGCATCGTAACTGGAATTCTAACTGTTTTGCCCCCTCCCTCTCATCCTGGGCAAAAAATTAAAAAGGTGATTCAAGATATTTGAATTATATCTAATTCTTCTAAAGCTCCTTTCCTGGTCTTAGTTGGAGTTAAATGGTTAATCAAAGTATTAAAGCAAATCTTCCATACATTATATTTAAAAATTCCACATTTGTTGTGTTTTGGATGACTTTTGTTTCAAACTTAATCCATTTTTCTGTTGAAATACATTGTTTTTGCTTTGACCTTTTTTGAAAGTAAGAATTTATAAACAAAATAATCCTGTTAGCATATTTCTATTAAAGGACACTCTTTTAGTTAAGTTTGAAAATGAATTTAGTGAGATAAGTGTATCCTCATTAACCCTTTCTTTACCAACCCGGCTGAAATTGGCTCTGACTACAAATGTCTTGCTTTCATAAGTTTTGAATTAAGATCTTCCACCAAACCATAGTCACAATTAACACTAGCTGAATGATAACTAAGTTATTTTACTAAATTCTTCGCCATATTTAAAGTAATTTAAAGAAACACAGAGCATCTCAAAGTAAATACAGTAATGAAAGGGTTAACCCAGTGTTAGGAACAATGAAGTATGGAAGGTTTTTAGATCCCTTCGAAAGAAACCTTTTTGTATCATAGACTGGGCTGCTCAAACTGCTTGATATCAGAAGGGTCACTTTGGGTTCGTATTGAAACTTGAAAAAATTTTTTAATATTTGAAATGATCATTTAAAATAGCTTTATGATTCTGTTTTTCTTTGGTCTTCTGATGACTGATCTTTCTTTAGGCAATCATCTAAGTGACCAGAGGTCAGATGCCCAAATTTTTTTATGTTTATATTATATACTCATTACTTGATGCATTTTATACTGGATTTTAACTGCAAAAACTGGGGTTGTGACTTAGTTACGGAGCAAGACCGAACTGCCATGCCCGGACTGACTATTCAGTTTAATGTTCAAACTGGTCCCCCTCTATAACGTCATTCTAGAAAATTGTCACGTCCTCAAAATCTTGGTGCTACAAGATAATGCCCAATGTGAATCGATATGAATAAATTAGCATCATATTTGATGGAGAAATCTGAATTCTAAGAGTTTGATCTAAAAAAGGAAAAGTTTTGTATTCAAGTGCAACTTGTAAAAGAGTCAATGCAACATTTATATATTGTGACATCAAGTGACTAGTATGAATTTGTGTAATTAAGGACCCAAGACAAAGATGGCTTTATTTCATGTTATGTTTTATTTATTTTTATTTCGTATATTTTCAGAACCTACTGTTAGGTCAGATTTGGTTGAGCAAGTCCCTCATGTTGCCATGTACTGTCAAGAAAAAAGTAACTTATTTGCCAATGCTGTTCCTACTTATATTCTGCCTTTGATTGTCAAATACCTCAGTGACAGTGACAACCAGGTACATAGTTACATAAATTCTACTCACCTCTTCTTTTCACCCAGGTACCTAAAATTAAATTGGTTGTTGTCCTTTTTTTTTTTGTTTTGGAATGTCTAGGTAAGAAAGACCAGTCATGCTGCCCTTGTGGTACTTCTTGAACAAGAACTTGTAGAAAGAGGTAATTATTTTTTTTGTCAGTTTTAAACTTGCTTCTGATAGGGTCCTTGGTTCAATCTTCGGCTATGTCATATTTGCTGCAAATAGTGCCATGTCCTGGTGTTTCACTCCTTATCCTTCCTTCATCCATTAATCTTTTTCTCTCCACTTCACCACCACCATCTCCCTCACCTCTATCCACTCCTGCAGCCCACCCAGTTGTACGTCATCTGTCTTAATCCGTCTCGACTGTATCATCAATATTCTGCTGCCCTGCATTCCGTCAACCTCTGCTCTTGACAATTGGCCTCATAGGTCATCCACCATTCATCTCCCCTTCAGGGTCACCTATCTTTCTGGTCTCTATTCTCTCCCCATTCTCTCCCCACCTATCCACATTATGATTTTTTCTATTATTCCCCTTGTACCTTGAAGGTCTGCTCAGATACCTCGTCACTGTTTTTGTCTTTGAACCTCCACCCAATCATTTATTCTCCCTTCCAAATTGCAAATACTGGTGTAGCTCCTCTACAGCAAGAAACCACTGCTCTGACCCCTTATTTCATGCTTTGATTCCTCATTCTCCCTCTTCAAGGATCATAGTCTTGCAACCTCACTGGTGTTGGTGGCACAAGAGAAGCACCCAGTACACTCTGAAAAAATGTTTGGCATTAGAGAGGCACCCAGCTGTAGAAACCATGTCGGCAGACAATGGAGCATGATGTGCAGTCCTTGGGATCATCAGATTCTCCCAAACTGACCACATGCCAGCATTAAAAAAATAAATGGACATTGATATGGAATTCACTAAATTGGAAAGCTGATGGATGAAATGCCTTTTATATATTATTGTTAGGTCAAACTTAACTCAAAAGATTTCAATCCAATGTCGAAGCTTCCATCATAGCTATTGGTATGGATTGCATTCAAGTATTTGCTTCCTTCTTTACAGAGAATGGCTGGCATTATTCATTCCTCCACAGTCAGCAGTAGGATGTAAATAGATTTTGTGAAACTCATTAAAAATATTTTAAATTGTTGAATCCTTTCTAAATATTTTGGGTGATCATGTGTCCTTTAGCATGTTAATGTTTTATTTCAGTCGATGTTGAAGACCAGGTGGTTCAAGTATTGTTGGACCTTGCTTGTCCAACAAGTCCAGATGAATTTCGCACAGAAGCTGCTGCCGTAAGTGGACACTTTCAACTACCTATTACTTTACGAAACATGCACTAACTTACTACTCTCCCCCCTGTTGTAGTTTTGCCCTTTTTTCAGTTTCCAGCCTCGTCCCCTTTTTATTTTTTCCACTATAACAATTGTGTTTGGCTTGAAAGACACGGGTAGTGAGATGTTATTTTATAAACTTCTTACTACCCTGTCTTTCGAGCGGATCACTTTACATTCTTGCTGCTGATGAAATATGAATTGAAACTGCAGGTAAAGCAAAACTAGTTTGTCTAATTATATTTAATTATGTAACCAAAAAATAAATTGAATTTTAGTTGAACAACTACTTCAGTTATATTCCCCTGCCCCTCTCCATTATTCCTTTCAGTGCAACAGAGCTTGATGTAGAAACGGGTTACAAAGGCATCAATGCTGGATGTCATAGTAAATCTATAGGGCCTATCACAGCCAGCTTTGATGAGCCTTGTCTCCTGCCAGTCATCACTGCTAGTTTGGTGCGCCCCTTACCCCCACTTGGATATTTGCAGATTTTGAGTTTTCAGGATAGAAACGAAGATTTTTTTTTATTGTTTTGTCTGCCATGTCTATTACTGACCAAGTGGTTGTGAATGTGCTGCTAAATTGGATTTTCATATCACAGCCTGCTTGGATCAGTAATATACTTGGTGCTCCAACGCCTTGGGATTGACAACAGCCATTTTTTAAAACCTTTTTAACATTGCCTATTCTCTCCTAACCTTGTTACAGCTCATCAAAGGACTGTGATATATAGATATTTGAACGTCTCACAGCCAGCTTTGATGAGCTGGCTGTAGGTTGCTTCCCTGCTCCGCTAGCTTTAAACCTTTTTTTTTTTTTCCTGTTTTTTGTGTGGCAATAGCTTTCTTCAGCTTTTTTTTTTAACCAATATCCTTAGTGTTGTGACTGTGTTGTATCTCATCAAAGAGCTGGGATATGCTAACAAAATGACGTATCACAGCTAGCTTTGATGAGCTAGGGCACTGTTGAAAGCATCACAAATCCACATGTCGCTTGAGATGTTCCTTTTTGTTTTTTATAAACCTGTTAGTTGTGTGAGGTTTTTTTTGTATTTAATTTACATGACTTTTTTTTTCCCCTAATTTTGTGTGAAGTGTTTGGCAAGAATAAATGGTTAGATTAATTTATTTTGTTTCCCTCCTCCGATTGGCATTTCTGAATTAGACATAGTTCTCTGCGTGTATCTATTGACCATGTTGTATCTCATCAAATAACTGGGATATGCGGTTATAATGACGTATCACAGCTAGCTTTGATGAGCTTCAACTTGGTTGTTCTCAGCAACCTGGTTAACCCTCCTGGATATTTTCTCTCTCCTTTTTCCCAACTTTATGTCCCTTTCCATGTTTTTCTTCATGCTTTTGTATCTGGCACCCTGAATTCTAGTGGCTTAGTTGTAACTCATCAAATAACTGGGATATGCTGCTATTATGACATATCACAGCTAGCTTTGATGAGCTGGGACTTGGTTTATTTTGGCACACTTCTCACCATTTTAGTTGACGAGGGAAATTTAATGTTCTTGCTGGATTAAGATGTTGTTTATGTCAATAAATGTTGAATTTGTTTTGATGTTCCGACCCTATTGTAACTCATTAAAGAGCTGGGATATGCTGACTTTCTGACATATCACAGCTAGCTTTGATGAGCTACACTTGGGTTATTTCACCTCCAATTTACTTGTTTACTTTGTCTTAGAAATTTAATATTCCTCATTTTTATCATTTAGAAGTCATTTAGTTTTCATAGACCAATGTATTTTCAGAAATATTCTTCAAATAAAAAATTAAATGTTGGGGAACTGAAATTATAAAAAAAAAAAAAAAAATTGTTTTAGTTATTGTTTGACGTATTTTTTTCAATTGTGCTATGTTCTCTTGATATATCCCAGGACCACTTAAATCATTGATCGTCCCCAAAAGCGGTGCCTTCTGTAGCTGTAGGATTCCCTTTTCAGACAATGACTTGTTGGAGATAACTCAGCCAGATAGCCCCCTCCGTTCTTGTGTTGTCGGGGGCTCTGCTCTCTGCTTTAAGTCACCAAAGTGGTGGTGATGTGTTCTCACTAAACCATATCACAGCCAGCTTTGATGAGCTCAAACATGAGACCATACAGCGATGGCTGGGATCTCCTTTCATCAAAGTGGCTGTCATATGCTTTCCAATCCTTCATATCACAGCCTGCTTTGATGAGAGGAAGCCCTTCACTGCAAATTCAGATGCCACCATTGTTGTCATTAGCAGCAGCAGCAGCAGCGGCAACAAACACTTGCTGTCCCCTTTTTTTTTTCCTTTTTGTGTATAAAATGTTCTGGAATTACCAGTTTTGGCTTTAAAGTACCAATGTTTCTCTCTCTCGCCTCCAATCAGTTTCACATTAATATAGAACAGTGGATCTCAACCAAGCTCAATTTACAATTTTACTAAAATTTATCTGCAATAAATTGCTTATGCTTTTTTTTACGAAATTGAACGAAAGTCTAACTCAAGTAAAATCGAAAGAAATAGGGGAAAAAATGGTTGAGGACTGCTGATGTAGAGGTTTGCATTAGGTGCCAGCAGATTTACATAGTTTGTCTTGTTGGAAATGATGTCGTTCTATTCATTTGAGAAAAATAATTTTTTTCCACTTAGATCACTTTAACCCTTTTGTTACCATATTTCTATTGAAATGTGCTTTGTCTCTATAACTTTAAGCTGATGTTTGGAATGTAGATTAACATGAAATTTTCATAAGGTTTTGAGAACAATTTAAACACTGTTAGTGTTGGAGAATAAGGTCCCAAATGTGTGTTGGTATCAAGAGGGTTACTGGTAGAAGTTTTCTTTTAGAGATTTTTCATGTTTGCTGTTCCACTTTTACATAGTTATGTGCATGTTTTGAGGTCTAAAATAAACCCGACATTTTTAAAGTGTTTGCATGAAAACATTGGTAGGGTTTTTCCTTTTTTTTTCCCTCCAAGTCCTTTCCTCAAAGGACAGAATTAGTTTATTCTGCACCCACAGGACTCAGTTTTTTTTCTTTTCATTCTTTTTGAGATGAGAAATTCATATTGGTTTGTTGTATCAAATTTCTCTTGGGCACAGAAAATTCTAGCTTTCATATGTAAGATAATCTCCAGTATAAGGTGTTGGGTTGAATTACAAAGTTAAGGGGTGGTGGAAAATAACTTCTGTAGATGGGTAGTAGTTTAGTTTTAACTGGAATATTTGTTGAAGGGAATAAGTTGAAATTGGTGCTTCTGAAGAACATGTGTAAAACTAGCAATAATGCTTACAAAATATTCTTTGGTACTTTAAAGCAGTTAATACCATCATCATACAATGAAATAGTGGTGGAAATGTGTTTGTAAAATGATTAGTTTGGTTCTAAACCATTCTTTGAGTTGTGTAATGGATGTTTTCTTCCCAAAACTGTTAAAAATCTATTTCCATGGTTAAAATGAGTTTTTACCATCGGTTGTCATCCTTGATGCCTCGCTGTTAAAATTTCCAATAAAATTCAACGAGCCATACTCATTCCTCCTCAGAGAGGCTGCTTCTTCACCCATTGTACTCCGATTTTGTTTCTGTATTTTCTTTTCTATTGTTTGCTCATTATAAAAGATGATAGCAATGATCATCTGTGGATTAAAGCCTATTTCAGTGCAGTTGATAATCCATTTTCTGCCCAAACACCATGTTAGAATTGGCGGCAAAACTATTTTCCAGTTAGCAAGCTGTTGATTTTTGTGAGTTTCTTCCGATTTTCTTTGTTTTATGTTTGACAAGGTTTAGTAGTAGTTGTAGTAGCAGCAGTAGTTATGGTGGAATAGCATAAAGTATTAGTTTCATATCTAAATATAAAGGGCAATGAAGTTCCATACTAAATCACGTGATCTAGATACACATAACAAATATGAATTTTTATCAGTGAAGTTTGTACAATAATCTAGTATTTTTTTTTTAAACTTAAAACCATTTAAAAGAATTTAATTAACTTAGTTTCCTTCTGATGAATTGTTACTAATTAACCATAATGATCTTGACCAGAAAAATAGTAAACCCATTCTGGTTTCTGGATTATAAGAAATATAGTGTTACAGCAGAAAATACTGTCTTGTCAAAGTTTTTTGTTCTTGTGTTTCTGTGTTTCACTCCTTGATATTGCTGTCCAAGAATTTTTCTCAATGCTCACATGTATTTCTGGATTTCTTTCAACAGTTGATGTGCAAAATGGCGCCTTTGCTAGGAAGAGAAATGACTGAACGTTTGTTTCTTGCCCGTTTTACTCAAATGTGTTCAGACCCTCTATTCCATGTGAGAAGGGTAAGCTATGGGCTCGTCAAACAGCAATATTTTTTATTTCCCTTTCCTCCATTAGATCAGAAGACATTTCTATATGTAAATCGTTTTCTAGAAATTCAACTAAATTTCAAGGTACTTTTGATACCAGATAGCTTTAAAACAAATGCATTGAATTGGTTCTCAGCTAGGGTCATTAAAATTTACCAGTAATATATGGGGGAGTGATTCTATAATACACAAATATTTTTTTCTACAATTTAGTGAAATTGTAGTTGTAGCTGGTACCTGTGCTGGTGGCACGTAAAAAGCACTGTTCGAATGTTGGGCCTCATGGAGGCAGTACCAGGTGACCAAGACCGTTGGTGATACCATGCTTGGTTAGACCCATCAAGCCAAGAGAGACTAGCTGATGCTGGTGTCAGGTCATTGGCACCCATGCTTGTGGCACATAAAAAAACACCCACTACACTCTCGGCGTGGTTGGTGTTAGGAAGGGCAGCCATGTGTAGAAACCTTGTTGAATTGGAACCTGGTGCAGTCTCCCCGGCTTGGCTGTTTTCAGTCAAACTGTCCAAACCATGCCAGTATGGAAAGTGGTCATCTTGACAGTTTCTAATAGTTATTATGAAATAGAGGATTTTTTAAAGTGTGAAATGGCTACGAAGTTCAATAGAGTAAAATAGGAATTGGAGAGATCCATAGGCAAAAAATGGTTAAGAACTGGTGGTATAAGGGAACAATTTGGTAACAGACGGAGGTTCATATATTTATGTTGAAATATACTGACTTTTAATTTTCAGAATAAGAATTTAGTAAAGTGTTATTGTTAAGCCACTGTTTGGAATATAAATTTACTTGAAATCTTGATGGAGAGCTACTAGGTCAATTTAAACTGGTCGTATTTGACGCAAAACACTACCTTTGTTTGTTGAAATTGGCTTTATCTGGCCTTTCACACCTAACCTACTGTGTCATTCTACAAATAATCACATGGGAATTTAAATGCTACAAGGTAATGAATGATTAACTGAAAACCATGTGAATAAATAAGAATTATTTGACATAAAGTAATCTGTATCAAAGGGTTAAAATAGGACGTTTGTATCACTCCCGTCAAAGTACAATTATCTAAACCCCTTTTCAAGATAATGAAATAATTTCTGTAATTGAGTTGGTGTTTGAAACTTAATGGAAGGTTTTAATTTAGATTACTTTAAAACTGTTGGCTCATAGTTTGGAAGCCTGGGTGATTTCAGAGGGGTTGGCATCAAGTGTTAAAATGGTTGTTTGCAATCCTAGGGGATTGTTCGTTTCTGGCAGTCCTGTGGCTGGGATTAGGAATTTACTGGGTAAAAACAGTTTTTTTGTTGTTTTTTTTTTATGTACTCCAGTGTTCTTGTCACTTTTAAATGACATCGGGACAGGTATGGCTGTGTGGTAAGAAGATTGCTTTCCCCTGCCTCCAATCCCACATTTCATGGTTTTGTCCTACTGCGTGGTGAGTTTTTTTTGTTCTTCTATACCCCAGAGATGATTTAGTAGATTTTGGCAGAGGGAAACTGAAGGAAGACAACTCTCTCGTTTGTCCCCTGTAACTTAGTGGTTTGGTAGAAAAAACAAAACAAAACTGCAGTTGATAATTCAAGGCAGTACCCCAGCATGGCTCCACTGAAACAAAAGATCATTTAATTAACTAAATTTTATATTCATTTAAAACTTTGATTTAGAAATCTGAATGGTTAGTTTTTCCACCAGTTTTATGAGAATGGTTCCTAGTTTTGGGATATAAACTTCCTGATTTAATTCTGTTAACCTATCATATCCAGCCAAAGTATTCTACTTGCCTTCTGCTTATACTGGCCGGATCTGGCCTCTTACACCTGACCTGTGATGTCACTGTAAAAATAAGCAATCCCGTCATCTTGAAGGTATTTACAATAAAGTTAAAGAAAAAAAAAAGCATTACACTTGCAGAGTTACCTGAATACTAAGGCAGTCAAGCTCTCTATATTAGGACCTTTTGTAATTTGCTAAATTCTGTGTCATGACTGACTTTATAATGCTAAATCTATTTTACTAAATTGTTTTCCCCTCAGTCAAGACAGAGGCTGTGTAGTTCTATGGAAGGATTAATTTATTTATATTTTTGTTGCCCTTACTCCTGTTTCTAGTGTGTTGGGCTTCTGATAAAACTGACACATAGTTGTTAACTGAAAGAGCAGGGCTATTCAGTTCTAACAGGTCTCCTTGTTTAGGACAATTCTGGTCTGGTTACAGAACGTGAAGATTTGGTCTCAAATATTTTGTCATCCTCTTTTCCATGCTTGTATGGGTCAAGTGGAGTTTATTGAAGCAGATTTTTTGAAACTAGATTCCTTCTTTGTCATCGACCCTCACCTGTTTCCAAGCAAGGTAATATTTTCCAAATGGCCAGACATATTTTCACAGAATATTGGAAATGACACTGCTTGTACGTCAGTGACACTTGTTTATAATTATTGCGCAAATTGTGCTGGTTGGGATGTAAGCTTAAGATCGCAGCCATATCTGCAAAGAAAGTTGTGATCATTGTCAACATCTGTTTTCCATGCTGGCATGAGTTGGATTGCTTGACTGGAGCTGGTGGATCCAACCACTTTACAGTGTTACTTGCCAGACTTGCAACCCCTGGCTGTGAAGCAGGGGAGTGGTATTAAGGTTGGGAGCGGAGGCTTTGTGCCAGGTGATGAGATAATGGTCTCCAGGGACACATAATAAAGGTTTCATTTCTTGTTTCATTGAATTGCCAGTCCTCCTACTTTGTGGTGCTGTCAGTTTTGTTGTCAAGGTTTCCAGCTAGCAAGCAATTCAGTTCAAGTGTGACTGATCTAGGGTCATGTGTTCACTTGAATGTTTGGAGTAAATAAATTTGGTACTGCACCATTTTACATTTTATTACCTCTGTTCTCACTTCTGTAGTTACAGCAAAGGTCATCTAACCAGTGTTCTCTAAATACTGCTTTTAGTTCTTTCAGTCCAGCGCTTTCCTGGGTGACTTATCTCCACTGTGGACTGCAACAGTATGAAAACATGTTTGTGTGGTTGAGAAGTTTGCTTTCCAACTGCATGGTTCCGGGTTCAGTCCCACAGCATGACACCTTGGGCAAGTGTTTCCAAATATAGCCCCAAGCTGATGAAAGCTTTGTGGGTTGACTTGGTTGATGGAAAGTGTGAAAAAAGCCTGTCGTGTAAATATCCATATCGCCTTGTCTTCACATCATATAATTGTTGTAAATTCTATTACATTTCCAATATTCTGTGAAATACTACCTTATTTGGAAGCAGGTGTGAGGGTTGGCAACAGAAATGGCAAAATCTGCCTTGGTAAACTCTGATGCATACTGAAGCTATCAGGATGTGTGTCTTTCTGATTGTCTACATTTGACACTTCAACGTGGAAGCATTCAGCTAAAACCTGTAGCTCTGCTTTTAATGGTGAGTGCAGTCGAAACAAAACCATGACACTGAAATACAGGTGAGTTAGCAATGGAAAAGGCCTCCATCTGCAATGCAGTGTCTTGGTAATCCAGTGATATATAAGAATTAAAATACTGAATCCTTCATAACCATCCTGATAAGATATTGTTCGACTTGACATTCATTCCCAGTATTCAACAATTAAGGACATGGTCCTCTGAAAGGGCAGATTTTTTGTGTGTTTTATTTTGTAGAATCGGTGTGACTGTTATTTCATGCACTTTGTTAGCTAAATTGTTAAACCCTTAAGCATTTAAACCAGCCGTACCCAACCCAAATATTCTACCCATGCAATGTTCAAACCAGCCAGACGTGGCCTATCACACCTTTCTTACAATGTCATTCTGAAAGTAACGATCCTATCAATGATGATTAATTTAAAATGATGTGAATAAAAGATTGTTATATTTGACAAGAGTAGTCTGAATGTTTATGGATTAATTAACTTGGGAAGCTTGGCACTGAGTTGGTTGCTATTTCCAACAGTTCTATACTCTTTATGTCTTTCTATAGATATGTGCGTCTAACTTCGGTGAAATATGCACAGTTGTAGGAGGTGAAAGTACAGAGCAAAATTTGGTAAGTAGACTTTTTCCTGTTTGCTGTAGAATTCTTGTGATTTTTGTTGATGTGTGTGTCAAGATGTCCTTGTAGCGTTACTTTTTATCATTTCTCAAAAAGCTGCAAAGCTGTGGACATAATGTTATTTGCATTGATTTTTTTTTTTTTTTTTTTTTTTTTGGTTCATTATGTTAGCATATATTGGGTGGTGCAAAAGTAGGTATGCAGTTATGGAAAAGAAACCTGTAGGACACTCATTTTTGTCAAAATTAACTTGTAATAAAAGTATTATTTTAACCCTTTTGTTAGCAACCCGGCTGAAACCAGCTCTGGCTCTAGTACTGAATTCTTTGTTATATTTAAAGTAATTAGAAGAAACACAGTATCTCAACAGAAATAGAGTAATGAAAGGATTAAATGTAATGTGACACTGAAAATATCAAATGAAGCTAATTTAATGTGCTGATAATTTTAATGAATTAAGTATTATAAGCTTGATGTGTTACTGTATACCTACTTTTGCACCCACCCCTGTATACAAGTCCTGATATTTGGAGGAGGGAAGGTTTTTTGTCAGTTAGTGCCTCCAGCATTTCACTGTTACTATATTTTATCAACTGTGGAAAGGTGGAAGACAAAAGTTGAACATAGCAGGTTTTGAATTGAGAGCATAAAACAACAAGAACAAATTTTCTGACATTCAAAAAAATTCTGCTATTCCTTGTAAAAATTAAAAACCATTTTAGGTGTTTTTCTTTAGGCCTGACTCTGGTATGAAGCTTGCCTCCCAACTGTGTTTCCAGGTTCAGTCCCACTGCATGACCCCGTGGTCAAGTGTCTCCTATATCGTAGGGGCCTTGTGAATGGATTTGGCTGACAGAAACTGAAGGAAGTCTGCTGTACATTGTGCATCTTTGTTTCCCCCACCATCGGCTGACAACCGGTGGTGGTGTGTTTACATCCCTAAAATTTTGCAGTTGTGGCAAGAGACCAACAGAATAAATACTAGGCTTCAGAAAAAGAAAAGTACCAACTAGAATTTATCAAGTTGTTGCCCCAGCATCACTTCCCACCCGACTCTCCTCACTTCCCGTCTCACTCTCCTTGCTTCCCAACCTGACTCCCCTTGCATCCTATCTGACTGCTTGCCTCCAACACAACTCTGCTTGTTGCCCCAGTGTGATGACAGAGACAAGCAGAAGATAAATGATAGTTTGCAAGCAGGGAACCTTTAGTTAGCAATCTAAAGTGCTTCTCCATAAATCATTAACTCATTTTGTTGGCAATTTCAACCTAGAATACACTTCTTTTTCTCTATTTCATTGGAATCTAAAGCAAACTAGTTTCCTAAAACTGTGGACCATTTTGTGAATATGAGATGCTGCTCTTGGATTAATGTTCCTTTCAAATTTGGACACTAGACCAGCAAATTGGTTGTGGGTAGTCGGTTACGCGGACCCCAGTGTTAAGCTGGAAGTTTCTGACTTCGACAGGGTGGAGGGCAGCATCGAACCTGGCGGCATTTGAACTTGGGATTGAACGTTAATGGATAGGTAGTGTAAATTTTGATATATATGCAGAGACGGCGTTAACATAAGTTAGCCTAGGGTGGAGCAGTAAAATTGAAGAGCTGTTGTGGGTGGATTGCAAAGGTAAGTCTTGCAGTTGAACATTGAATGCATAGAAACAGATGCAGTCTGCTGTTCGTGATACTATACAGGTTCTCACACAACTGCATTTTAAGGAGGATAAATATGACAAACGGCTAGTAGCGAGTGCTAAAAGTAATAGGTTTACATATAACAATGCCAGCGCCGCCTTGACCGGCACATAAAAAGCACTCACGGAGTGGTTGGCGTTAGGAAGGGCATCCAGCTGTAGAAACACTGCCAGATCAGACTGGAGCCTTGTTCAGCCTCCTGTCTTCGCAGACCCCTGTCGAGCCGTCCAACCCATGCCAGCACGGAAAACGGGCGTTAAACAATGATGATGATGATCCTCTTTTAATGTCCGTTTTACATGCTGGTTAGGCCTGGGTCCACACAAGGTTCCATAATCTGTTTTGGCAGGGTTTCTCTAGTTGGATGCCGTTTGTAATGCCAGGCACTGTAATGTGTACTGGGTGCCTTATGTGGCAGTATCGCAGGGTATAGCCTAATGGTTAGGGGTGTGGCACTCAGGGTCCTAGGTTCGATTCCCAGAACGACTGCTGTAAAGGAGTCACCCTGCAACGCATTTCCCCTTCCGGTCAGGGGAAATGCTGACCTGCACTGCTAGTCAGTGGGGTGGTATCAGTAAAGAGCTAAAACAATACAAAGTGCATTGTGAGCAGTGATGTATAACATCTGATAACCTGATTAGTACCATAATTATATATAAACACACATACACTGCAATTTGTTCTATATCTTTAAACTAAAATTCTGGTTAAAAAATAATCTGCAGCTGTAATGGTAACAAACGGATGATTTTCAAATGATATATTCTGCTTTATTTGTTTCTAACTTGCATCACTTCCTCCGCTGTGTACAATTAACACAAATCTTTTGCATTCCTTTTCATGGGTTTGCCTCTGCTGTATTGCTGCAAACACACTGGACATTAAAAATCTCACCATCCATTTGTAAATAGATGGTTTTTTTTTTGTTTTTGTTACTGGTTGGTAATGAGACTTAATGTCCTTTATATTAAAGCCCAGGAAGTGGGGATTGCTATTAATCTTACCTTTTACACTTGTGGTGGCAAAAAGCTGGTGTGTGGATTATAAAACAGCCTGAGCACCATCTGAGCGTGATCGTTGCCAGAGTGGCTATCTGGCCTCCGTGCCCGTGGAACGTAAAAGACACCATTCGAGTGTGATCGTTACCAGCATCGCCTCGGTGGCATGTGTAAAAGATTCAAATGAGGTCGTTGCCAATACCGCCTGACTGGCCCCCTGCCGGTGGCACGTAAAAGCACCCACTACACTCTCAGAGTGGTTGGCATTAGAAGGGTATCCAGCTGTAGAAACTCTGCCAGATCAAGATTGAAGCCTGGTGCAGCCATCTGGTTAGCCAACCTCAGTCATTCGTCCAACCCATGCTAGCATGGAAAGCGGACATTAAATGATGAACGATGATGAGATTTTGAGAGAAAAAGATGAATTTACAACAAAGAGCTTTTTTGAGGACCAAGTATGGTCCCATGTGAGTTTATATGAAGAAATTAACTTTTTAGCATTTAGACTGGCCAGATCCAGCCCAAATATTCAAATATGTTCAAACTAGCCAGATCTGGCCTCTTGTACCATTGTACAATGTCGTAATTATAAGCAATCACATCATCAAAATTGTAAAGCTATCAGGCAATACATGATTCAAACAATGTGAACGAACATTTTATTTGACAAAGTGCTCTCAATGGTTAATGTGGTGATTTTAGCTCAATTTAGGTGACTTTCCTTTGAGTTTGGCACAGGATTTTTCTCTCAAAAGAAATCTTTTAATTACAGGTAAGTACAGGTGAAAGTCACTGCGCTGGAAAATTTTTAACCGTCACCATATTAGTTTATCTGTGAGTGATTAGCAAAAGACTCCCGACATATTGGATAGCCATGACAGATGCATACACATGGATTGGATAGAAGAGTTTGTAGAAACAAATGGAATTCAGAGCCAATGTTTAAGATATTTAATATTTAACCATATATGCACCATTTTTGTTTCACTACCTTTCACCATCTTGAGGTAACTTCAGGATTCCATCCTTCCAAGACTTACCATCTTTCTGACTGACAAACGGGTTTCTGTAGTTTACCTGGTAATCCAAAGCTCAGCTGAATACAGGTGTTGTTGGGTACCCCTGCTAAGGTGTACTAATTTCTATCAAATCTGAAAAGAGACTTTAGTGTTGTCCTGCTAAAAGCTGAATGGCATCCCTTGTCCTTTTTCTGAACCCTTTTCATCAGTTGCTGCTGTGAGTTCTATGGACAGATAGTATTTGTCTGAATTCATCTGATTCTGCAGAAATAGCTTGTAATACTCTATTCCCTTTCAGTCCCATCAGACATAGCATCATTGGATATGAATTGACCCATCCTTCCAAGACTTACCATCTTTCTGACTGAGAAACCGTTTCAAGAACACTGGTGTTCGTACACTTTGAATTGTTACCTTTCAGAATCTGTATACATGCTGTATATTTTAGTCAACTGTGAAACAGTCACTTGTTCAAATAACCCCATTAAAAAAAAAAAAGTCACAAGCTTTTGTTCTAATTCCATAATTTTTTAAAATAACAAGGTTTTTTTTTTAGGTGGAAAAATCTCAAATACCATTAACATAGACCAATTGTGATGCTCTAATCATTAAAGAATTTGTCAATCGTGTGTTTGGTAATTTAAATTTGAAAATGGTTTATGAAATCAGTTATGGTATAGGTGTGGCCACGTGGTAAATTTATTTCTAAACCACATGGTTCTGAGTTGTCCCAACATGTGAAACCTTGGGCGAGTGTCTTCTATAACTTGGGCCAACCATGACCTTATGAGTGGATTTTATTTCCATCAGACAGGTGTGCCTTTAAAATAAAACAGTGAAATATTTTAAATTTGTCTTTGAAGTTCAGCGGTTTTAAGCAACCATATTTCCTAGTTAAGTTAGTTTACAGTTAATGCAACGCTACTTATTATGTTTCCTATTTGGAAATAGATTATTTGGATTTTAGAGTAAGGATGTATATAATGATTAAACCATCACTTATAACTTAGGTGTTATCATTATACGCAAATCCGAACTACAGTATATAAACGCCATAGAGAAATATACTTTCTGGAACGCTAACGAATATTAGCGTCATGTATGTATATTATTTTCATGTTCATTTAACCGCTATAAGAAAATACAATTTTATCATTACAGAAATACATATTTATACATAGTTGAAGAAGGAGAAAACAGTTTCTTAATTAATTTTTATTATATACAGGTGAAAGAAAGATAAATCTCGTCGGAGAGAATTACGACTATATATTATACTATCTAATTCATAAATCTAACTAATAAATGAATCACAACAACTCAAGACTTGTTGGATTTTCCTTGGACAAGGCATGAAAAATCACCAATGTCTCAAAGGAGTGAGTGTCGTGGAGTTTAGTTACATCCAACATACACTAAAGTTTTTCCTAAAATCCAGGGTTTTTATAACTGCGCGACTTGGCTTAAAAGAATCGAAATCCCATACAATTATTCTTTACTAATTCTTAGAATTTATATATGAGCAGTTATATTAACCAATGGAAAAACGACAATATTTCTTCAATATAACCTTACGGCATATTGGCGCAATTATTTTAAACTGGCTACTTGCAACAGAAGAAAAGGAAATGAAATAATCTCATGCACATACTTAACCCTTTCATTACTGTATTTTATTTGAGATGCTCTGCATTTCTTTCAGTTACTAAATATAACAAAGAATTTAGTAAAATAACTTAGTTATAATTAAGCTAGTGTTAGGAACATAAATTGTGAATAAGGTTTGGTGGAAGATATTAATTCAAAACTTATGGAAACAAGATATTTGTACTCAGAGCGAGAGCCAGTTTTAGCCGGGTTGGTAATGAAAGGGTTAAATACACAGAAACACATACACGTTTATTCTTGTAAAATTAGGCTAACCAATGCCTTAAGAATTCATCCTGGTTTGCTTACCATTTTTGCTTCAGAGTTTTTGATTAGTAGCTGAAGAATTTCGTTTCCATGCTTTCTTTCCTTGAGTCATATGGGCTAAAACTATTTTACTCAATGTTACAATGACGATCGATTATTATAATCCTAAATGCAATTTAGCTTTTCAAATATAACAAACATTGTAAGGTGTTATACTGAGATTCGGTTCAGGTTTTTTTCAAGCTTTGAATGCTGATCCGATCAGTTATGATGTTTTCCCCTCACCTGTCTGTTTCTTCAGTCAGTAATCTACCAGATTTACCTTCAGTCACTAGTTAGGTAAAAAAAAACGATTGGTTGGTCCATTTCTCTTACTGTTTAGCTTATCCAGCCAAAGTATTCAAACTGGCTAGATCCAGCCTCACACTTACCCTACAGTGTTCTAAAAAAAAAATCCTATCAGTGAAATCTCAAAGCTACAGCAAGATGCTGGATGAATTCAAAAGAATGGGAATAAACAAGCATTCTTATGTTTGGTAGTAATCTAAATGCTAAAGGTTTACATTTGTCTTCAATATCACGGACCTTGTGCTGCTATTATTAGCATTACTAATGCCATCTTAAGCACATGCTTCATACCACTGCATGGCACCATGGGCAAGTGTTTAATATAACCCTAGGATGAGCAAATCCTTGTTTCTGGTTTTAGTAGATGGATACTGAAAGAAACTTGTGTGTTTTGTTTCTTTATCTTGACATAATGAAATTGTTGTAAGTGACTGCAGTTGGTTTATAATATCCTTCAGAAATATGTCTGGCTACAAGGAAATATTATTACCTTGCTTGGAGACCGATTGAAGTTGGTCGCAGGAAGGGTATCAGATTTGATCAATACAAACCTGGTAAGACATTGAAATAAATGTTGTTGAGGGGAAACTTTGAAATCCGTGTGTGGCTGTAAGTTCAATCCTGCTGCACAGCACTGTTCTGCTATTGATAGAATCCGAATGGTAGTGTGAATCTAAATTTATTTAAACCCTTTTGATACCAATCTGCTTGAAAATGTCTTTGCTTATATGAAAGCAGTTTTTTTGAATTAAAGCATTCCATCAAAATTTTCAAACTATGTTGTTAATGAGTTAATTACTAAATGCTTATCAGAAATAATTGAATCAGTGTTTCAAGAGAAACGGTAACAAAAGGGGTTAACCCTTTCGTTAGTATTTATTTTGAGATGCTGTGTGTCTTTCAATTACTTTAAATATAACAAAGAATTTAGTAAATTAAATTTATCTATCATTCTGCTAGTGTTAGGAACATATATTGTGACTAAGGTTTGGTGGAAGATTTTAATTCAAAACTTATGAAAACAAGACATTTGTACTACAGAGCCAGAGCCGGGTTGGTATCGAAAGGGTTAAACAGCATAGAAAAAGGAAAACTCAACAAATTCCAATTAACCATGGAAATATTTTTGCTTTACTTTGCAGCTAGAAAAGTTTGGTTCACTGTGTGAAGACAGTGTCTGGGGTGTAAGAAAAGGCTGTGCTGAGTCTTTTATGCCATTAGCATCTATATGTTCGGTAGATGTAAGAAGAAATGTCCTTACCTCATTATTTGTCAGCTTACTCTGTGATCAATCTCGCTGGGTAAGAAAGCTTTTTTAATACCTTTTTTTTAAAATCCTCTTTTCAGCTTGAATTTTCATATGTAAAGTATTTGGCTTAAGACAAAGCATTGCTGCAGCAAGATTATATTAGTCTAAAATGTTAGAGCTAGCACCGTGTGATAACTAGCCTTTTGTATTAGAGTGCCTGAATGCGCAACCTACTGGAAAAGGTTAAAAGAGGGACTGGAGGCAAACGCAAAAGTAGTGATAACCAAAGATACACTTATAGTACGTAGAATAGAAAAACAAAAAAAAAGACAGCTGAATATCTAAAGTGTGGATAGACAAGTCAGTGGTAATGTTGAATTTTGGGAGATCTGGAGCTTTGACACAATGTCTTGACATTAAAAGCTGAAATGGATAGTGGCATGTAAAAAACACCATTTCCGGGCGTGGCCATTGCCAGTACCGCCAGACTGGCACTTTAAAAGCACCCACTACAGTCCTCAGTCAAAATCGTCCAACCCATGCTAGCATGGAAAGCGGACGTTGAATGATGATGATTAATAATTCTAAATGAGAAAAAGCATTTCTGAAAGTCATGATGGATGCACTTTATTTTTCCATGTCTGCTAATGATAGATTTTAAAATAAAAGGTTTGGAAGGTGCTGGTCAACTTTGGGCTTCGGCTGGATATCCAAAATTTAGTTTGTGAGTCAGTGCCCAAGAAGCAAGACATAAAGACTGACAAAGTGTATTTCTCTGATTGCACCTTTGTAGATAGCTTCCAGTAGAGCATCAATCTTGTAGACATGATGCATGCATCTAGATTGGTGATGCAGACCCTAAAGCACAGGTGTATCATTGGGTGGCAAAGTTCTTGGTGAATGATGCTAAGACACCTTTAGCCTGTTCAATGGTTGTGGACATGTGCCTTGTCTGCAGATTATTGTAAATAATTATGCCTAGGTTACATTCACCAGCAGGCATATTAAGGTCGGTGTTTTGGGCTGTTTTCTGAAAATACGTTGTGGTGCACTTGCTGACTGGCAACCTAAGCTGGCTGTAAACAAGTCAGATTGTAGAAGACAACCACAGTCTATATACAAAGTGCAGTGAATAAACTATTATGCTAAAACGAAAATAAGACCGACATCTCTTTTTAACAGAATATTTACCAAAATTACATAATGTCTTAAAATCCTAAAGAGTAAATTTATTTAATAGAGTCGCCATTGGCTTCAACCACAGCCTCCAAATGGCTTTGGAATCTCCTGCAGCTATTATGGACGCTCTCCTTTAAGTTGGTGAATGCTGCCATAGTCCTTGCCTTCAGTTCACCTTTGGTGCTACGAGGAGTTTTGTTGGTGTCTCGCTCAACTGTGCCCCACACATAATAATCAAGGGGGTTGGCATTTGGGGAGTTAGGGGTGATGTGGTCGCAGAAATTGCTAGACAAACGTGACTGGGTTCTTCTGCTTGTGTAGCATGGGGCAGAGTCCTGTTGCCAGACATGGTCTTCCAGTCACTACCCTCCTGATCCAGAGCAGCAATACCTCCCCCAGGCACTTAATGTAGGTCTCCTTGTTGAGCCATGTGAGAAAATAAATGGAGGCATAACATCACCATCATTAGTGATCACTCTGAACACCATGATGTTGACTGGATGTTTGATTTTTATCACTTCCCTCAGATTGACACCCAAACACTCTGAAATGTTCATGTTGGAGCTTCCGGTGCAAATTTCTAGCAGTGAATTGTGTCATGATGCTGCTTTTCTCACAGACGGTTTCCAACTGACCCTAGTATGCTGTGTAGTCAACAAAATCAAAAAGAAACAATACGCATGCGTGAAATTGATAATATAAAATGGTGATAATTTACGCATCACATCCTCTGTGTGTGTGTGTGTGTGTAAGCATGTTAAATGTTGGCCAAAGCATATATGTTCAGGTTAGGGCTAAGTATTTGCTGTCTTGTTGAGCTCTTACAATTATATAAGTTAACAGATGTATAAATTCTGGGACCAACTTTTTGTTTTAGGTTCGGATGTCAGCTTTTCAAGAATTGGGTCCATTTATATATACATTTTCCTCTCCCAATAATGACTCTGGTGTGTATATTAGTGAAGATGGTATGTTACATGTGTCTGAAGATGTTGCTGAGAGGTGAGCGCATTTTCACTTTTATCCCCTTTTCTCTATGATGTTGTTGTTATACTGCAGTATTTTACATGACACAAAATACTTAAAGCTTATTCTTACTATATTTGTGTTGTGATATGTTGTTTTCTTTTGAATTAATTTCTAATACTTTGGTACATCTTTTGATGTTTGGAATATAAATGAACATGAAATTTCAGCATGAAGTTTTTAGATCACTTTAACCCTTTCGTTATTATGTCTAAGTAAAACACGTCGCTTATGAATTTTTATTAAATTCTAAAATAATGATAGACAAGTAAAGGTTGTTAATCAATTCTATTGCATAACTTTTGTCTCAAAGTGACTTTAATTACAGGTAAATATACATAATCAAGCCATCTTTTTTCTTGGCTTGTTTATTGTCTGTGTAATGAAGAGATGAGGGATTATTTGCATTTGACTGATACTTGTCCTCCTTGTTTGTTAACACGATTCGGCTGATGTACCCTCCAGCCTTCATCAGGGGGGTATATGTTGTAGTGGTTAAGAGCGTGGGCTACTAACCCCAAGATTCGGAGTTCGATTCCAGGCAGTGACCTGAATAATAATATCAAATAATACCTTAAGAATGAGAACCCAGGTTTGAAATTTCCCCAAGACACCTGATGAAGGCTAGAGAGTATATCAGCTGAAACGTGTTAACAAACAAGATGACAAATATCCGTCAAATGTAAATAATGTTAAGTCCCAGTCATATACTGGTGGTGATGTAACCATCTCTCCCCATCCTCTTCCAAAACTTCGGGCCTTGTGCCTTTAGTAGAAAGGATTATTATATAGGGAGTGAGAAGTTATTTGATGATGGAAATCATATTTTCTGATTCTGAGATATTTCTTCTGTGTCTCAGTTCTTTGATAGAACTGAACTACAGAATTGAAAAATGCAACAAAGGAATAAGATTTTCCTATGTTGACAGGAAAACTTCCTAAATCAACTTATTTGTAGACATGATTTGATGTGTTAGTGATTCTCTGGTAAAATTGAAGATGTCTATCTTTATAAAATCAAGTTAGCAGTCTGTTTTTTTTTTTAATATGCATGATTTGGGTTCAGGCCCACTTTGTGGCACCTTGGGTGAATGCCTTCTATTATAGCCCCAGGCTAATGGAAGTATTGTGAGGGGATTTGGTTGACAGAACCTGAATGAAGCCCATTGTGTCATCGTCATTTGAGCTGTACCAGGCTCCAATTGTCTGTCTTGGTGGGGTTCTTACAAATGGATGCCCTTCCTAATGCCAACCACTTTAGTGCAGTCAGTGCTTTTTATATGGCACTAGCAGCAGTGCTTCTTCACGTGGCACCAGCATGGGCACATGGCTTCTGGTAGCAATTATAAGTGTTGGAAGCCAGTGAATGTAAGAAATATTTGTAGCAACTGCTACCGACCAATGGAGAATTTTTGCAGTCAGTGCCAACCTTGATGCCTTCATCTTGCCATTGTTGGTGCTCATTTTGCAATGTGTGTGTATTCCTGTTTCAATAGTCTTGAGAATTTCTAATTAGGACTTATTAATTTAATTTTCTCTTTGTTACCACACTTGAAGTATACTGTCTCATGAAGAATTTAGTAAAATACCTTTGTGGTCAAGCTGAAATTTAGCCCTATGACAACAAGTTTTTTTATCAGGCAACTTGGTTGCACTGACGGTAATCATCTCAGACAAGATCAGTAATTAGTGCCTGACAACTGTTCAGTGTATATTTACTTCAACCGCTTTAAAGCATGCACTGATTAGGTGCATGTATGTAAACTGTCATCACTGCAAAGACTGTAAATTCAACAAGACTGGCATGGATGGATTTGACTGTAAATTCTGTGAAGGGCCAGAAGAATTTGCTGAATGTGTGTGATAGGAAGTTATTGTGGAAATGGTGGTGGAGCCACCAAAACTGCTGCTTTTATACTATTATGGTAATGAAGTCTTGAACTGAGTTGGAAATAATTACATGAAAAATGTAACAAACCTATCAGATTCTTTAAAATTTGCATGGTGGCCTCTATTATCGATTCCGTGAGTGACAGTGGATATTTTATATCAACGGCTACAAAACTGCAGCAAATAGGGCTGTGTATATTCAAGTCATCTGATTCAAAGCAAGTACACAGTTCATGCAAATTTATGTCAACCAATGTTATGGGGTTAATGGAAGATATTTAATTGCAATCGTTTTAACTCCTTAGCATTCAGATTAATATAATGCTTATTTAATCATTGTTTTCAATTAATTATGCATTGTGTTTTAGCTTTGAGATTTTAATGATGCATTTGTTCAGTATTAGAATGACATTGTAGGGTAGTTGTGAGAGGTTGGATCTGGCTTGTTTGAACATTAAAAAAAAGTGAAATAATCAGGCCAGATATGGCTGGTTTAAATGCCAAAGGGTTAATTCAGGTAGTTTATCTCCCAGAACTGGCGCTAGTCTTGGGCAGGCTGGTATCAAGGTTGCCAACAGTAGCGTTGTTCTCATCATCGTTATCGTGTAACGTCTACTTCCGTGTTGGCATGAGTGGGTTGGTTTGACAGCAGCTGGCCAGGCAGAAGCCTGCACCAGACTTCTTTGACTGGCAGAATTTTTACAGCTGGATGCCCTTCTAAACACCAACCACTCAGAAGAGTGGACTTGGTGATTTTTATGTGGCACAGGTGAGGTCAGTTTTGGCAAGGTCTTTACAGTTGGATATCTTTCCAAACATCAACCACTTTACAATGTGGACTGGGTGCTTTTTTTAAGTGGCACCTGCCCTGACCTCACTGGACAAAAGCATCTTTTGAGTCGGGAGGGGACATTGGAAGAGGTGATCTTGTGTCAGAATGAACTTTCATCAGAATGTTGTGCTACAATTTATTAAGCATTTGTTTTTAGAGCTTTAATTTGACTAAATATTTGTTTCAGGAACCTTACTGATGCTGAAAAAGAAGCTAAAATTTGTTGTGATAGAGCGAATGAAACAAAACAGCCGTCGCCTTCTGTGGAAGTGGATGATGAACCAAAAGTAGAAACTGACAACAGTTCTTCTCAGACTTCAGAATATTCCCAGTCCTGTGATAAAGCATCTGTTGAAATCTGTGATAAACCTTCAAGTCCTGCTAATATTGTAGATATGCAGATAGATGCTGCAGAGCCAGCAGCTGAGGCGTCCGAGTTAACTGAAATACGGCTTTATACTGAAGAGATTTCTATCGAGGAGAAGAAGGCCAAGTCAATCCAGTCCACAATAGCTGCATTAAAGAGTGATGCCACTTGTACGAGTGAAGGAGATCAGAGTGAGTTGAGTGCAGAACCTACAAGCAGTGAAGAACAACAGCAACAACCAGAATCTAGTTCGGAAATGAATATTCCTCCTCCTCCTCCTACTCAGACATCTGATCCAACGTCTTCCGAAGTCTTCAATGCGTTTCAGTATTGGAGGACTCCATTGCCAGATATAGCAAACGTAGACTTAGATTTGGCTGCTAGTAACAATAGTAAAGATGATAGTAATTCTGCAGATAACTTGTATGCTTCGAAACTAACACATCAAGACCAAGATAGCAATTCAACTTGGTGGTCTGGGGACCTGCTAAGCAGTTTAGCTAATATGGATCTTAGTAAATTTTGGCAAGTTCCTTCAGACCTCCAATGGGTGAACTCTGCTGCTGAGGTTGAACGTAGTGCTGCTCGAATTATTCACACGGCCAGTATCAGCACAGTGTACAATCCATCCGAAACTGTTTCCAACATTGGTAGCACCCATTTGTTTGGTCATCACGTGAACGAGTCTGCAAAAGCCATGGGGGATTGTAAGTATATTTCTTTTTCACTTTAGCAATGTATTTGCTTGTTTTCTAAAACCTTGTCTCCTTGTGGTGTCAGTCCTCCAGACACCGTTCTGACGTTTGCTGTAAAGATTTTGTTGCCCCATTCCATATTGCCACTCACCGCCCGATTTCTCTTTCACAACCTTCACATATCACAGCAACCAAGCGCACCATTGACTAATGGTTAGTGTGTCGCTTATACAGTTGTAAGGTTATAGTTTCAATTCCCAGGCCAGCAGTATATTTCACATTGCTCCAGTCCACTTAGCTGCAAAGAGGTACCCCTACAATTTGACTGGTATCTGGTCCTTTGAGACAGCGACCTGTTCACTGACAAAATTCCATGCTGCACAGAATTTTGTCAGTGAACAGGCCGCGGTCTCAAAGTGACGAGCTAGCAGAAACGTTAGTACGCTGGGCAAAATGCGTAGCCGTATTAATCCATCTGTCTGTCCTTGTTTGTCTCCTCTGTGTTTAGCCCCTAGTAAAGAAATTGGTATCTGGTCCTTGGTAGTGTTGTGAGGTTGGCTACTCACATGTCACAGAAACTGGGCAACCAGGCCCCCCTGCGTCATAGGATTCGAGAGGGTAATGTCTAGGGTTTCTTGATGGTACTATGCAGAAAGGTACCGTTTCATGAAATGATGGTTGGAATGACACATTGTCTCTGCTACATTTCTGCTATATATGCATGTTTCACCTCAAGTGTGGGTCATGCTCCCCCTCTTACTTTGCTGCATGTATTCATGTCTCTACTATACACTATAATCCATGGGGTGGGGAGGTTGCACCTATTTTTCCATATTATATCATAAGTGATTACCTAAAGGTTATATGGGTACTAGTAGTGAACAGTGGTTCCGGTGCGCTCACTCAACTTGCGCGTATGTTTGTATTTCAAGGCTGAATACATAAAGAAAATTAAATATTTTTCGAACAGAGTAAATAAAACGCAAAGTAAATAATTTTTTAAACTAATTAAATAAATTATTTTTATAAACAAAGATTAGGGTTAAAAAGTTGTTGTAGGATTGACTACTTACGACTAGCTAGCGCGGATGCGTGAGTGCATGCACTGGGACCACTGTTCGCTAGTAGTACTGGTTATCTGGTTATGAAACATTAGGTGCAGACATGGCTGTGCGGATAAGTTTGCATTCCAGTTGTATGATTTTGGGTTCAGTTCCAGTGTGTGGCACCTTGGAGAAGTGTCCTAGTATTGCATCTCTAATCAGACAAACCCTTTAACTGAAAGAAGTGTATCTCTGTCTCCTTGTCTTGACAGTTGTAAATGATTGGCCCTGTCAACAAGCAGTGTCATTTACTTGTAATATTCTATGAAGACATGTCTGGCCATTGTGCTATATTACCGTAGCTGGAAACACGAGGGTTGACAGTAGGGTATTCAACAGTGGAAAATCTGCTTCAGTCAACTCTGTCCAACCCATGGCAACCTGGAAAAGCAGGTATAAAATACTGGTGTTGATACAAGCAAGACTTTCCAGTTGAAAAAAAATTCTGAGATTTATTTAGAAATTGAGTTCACACTCTTTAGGGAATGTTTATATAAATTGAGTTGAAATCCTTAAATATTTAAATCTACTTGTTTTCTGCCACTTTTGGCTGCAACAGCCATTTTTTTTGGTTTGTTTCTGTATTTCAGGTGAGGTTTTATCATTAGACACTTGTATGGGATAATTTGAATTAACCAATTCGTTAATTCATTCCTCTTAAAGTACACTGCCATTGTTCCAATTAGTTGTGGAACTATTGAACAATGTAGTTAAATAGTTTTGTCATTTTTGATGGAAGGTTTATGTTTGGATAACTTTAAACCACCCATATTCTACCAAAATATTCTGTTTAAATCATCCACCTGGCAAGATGTGGTCCTTGACACCTACCCTGCTTTGTCTTGGTAAAAATAAACGATCATCATCATCGTTTGACTGCCTTCCATGCTGGCATGAGTGGGACGATATTTAACGAGAGCTGGCCAGGCAGAAGCCTGCACCAGACTTTGTAACTGTTTTGGCAGGACTTTTATGGCTGGATGCCCTTCGTAACACCAACCACTCAGCAGGGTGGACTTAGTGCTTTCTACTTGGCACATGCAAGGTCAGTTTTGGCACGGTTTTTAGAGCTGGATGCCCTTCCAAATGCCAACCACTTTACAATGTGGACTGGAAATGTCAAATCTATGAGATAATGCATGATCAGTTTAAAACAAATGTGAATAAATAAGGATTACATCTGACAGTAATCTGAATGTTATAAGGGTTAAACGGGAAGTTTTTCTTGTTCCAGGGGTAGTGGTTACAGCTGGGTTAAGTGGTCTATTTGTAATCAATGGTAGCAAAAGATTTTTATCATCAACATTTCACTAAATTTGGTGAGATCTTTCTGTTAACATTTTGAGCATAAATTCCAATAGTATTTCAAATCTTAAAACAAAAGCGAAGCTTTTGTTTTAAGATATGCTTAGGATAGTTATCATTTGGTCGGGCTTGCTTGGACACTTTTAACCCTTGCACATTGTCCATCTCAGTCTTGGATTAATTGAGAGAGGACTTCAGGGAGACATTCAGTGTCTCTGGTGAGTTTATCTACATGGTGTTCTAACAACCTGCTCAAGTATGGTCGTGCTTTGGGTTTCATAGCAGTGGGCCATTTGCCCTTGTTTAGTGCCCCGACAAAGTCCCGCAAAGTGCAATCACCTTTCCCTTATAGCGGGCAGGGTGGGGGGGGGAGGTTTGCATGCAACTGTTTCTTGTGCTCTTAACATTCGGTTGTAAGTTCCATTTAGCTTGGGTTTTAGTTGCTTCATATAAAAGGACTAACTGTTGTTGCACAGAAAAAAATTCCTCTAAAGATTGTCTGATAGAAGTGATTCCCAGACAACATCCTGTCTATTTAGATCCGATCTTGTTTAGGATAAGGTTCTAATTTGTGATGCCACAAATCTATTGTGATTTGACTATTGTCATTACTTTGAACGAGAAACTAATTCTCTTAGGATTCTCTAATCACTGGATCTAGTTAACAGTCTTTATACAAAGTGATGTCTTGTTTTGAAATTATGGGTAATATATACACACACACTTCAAGAATACAACCGCACGTGGGCTGTTGGTGATTTTTTCCATGTTTTTCATTCTTCCTCTTTGGACTTTACTGTTTCTGACAAAGAGCCATGCTCAAAATGTTAACATCTCTCTCTTCACCAATCGTCTAAATATATTTCTTGTGCATGTCTCCACGTTGGTTTTTTTTTCTTTCTTTGAATTACGTGTATAAGCACCCACTACACTCTCGGAGTTGTTGGCGTTAGGAAGAGCATCCAGCTGTAGAAACTCTGCCAGGTCAGATTGAGAGCCTGATGCAGCCTCTGGCTCACCAGTCCTCCGTCAAACCATCCAACCCATGGCAGCATAGAAACCAGACGTTAAACGATGATAGTGATATAAAAAAATAAAAATATATAAATGCGCCCTTTTAAAACCTATCCAGGCTCATGGGCCCGGTTTTCCAGTTTCTATGACGTATGTGCTCCCCAGCTGGACAGGACGCCAGTCTATCAGAGCGTTACTCATTTTTGCCAGCTGAGTGGACTGGAGCAACGTGAAATGAAGTGTTCTGCCCAAGAACACAATGGTCTAGGAATCAAAACCACAATCTTATGGTCATGATGCTAATGCCCTAACCATTAAGCCACCTGCCTCCACATATCTGTTATATAAAATCCGTTCTGTCTGTCTGTGTGTGTGTGTGTCTTCTAGGATCTCGGGCATCCTCCATTCGATTGCGCTCAAATTTGATATGTAGATACCGACGGTATCAGGGTGTGTATAAATCTTGAAAAAGTTACAAAGATCGATTCCAGGTGAGAATGTGATTGATAAAGCCGTGGGAATGTGCATTTGTACGCGCAAGTACATCAGCTGTTGCGATCGATATCTTTATTTCTTCTTTTGCTGGTGTCTCAAATTTAGGTCTAATCAGTGTTTCTCAAAGGGGAGGCCTATGGGACGGTTGGACAAGTTTTGAGTAAATTTGGTTTAAATGTTTGACAACTCAGCACCGTCCGTTGGACTGGGGGCGTTTTGCTCGTATGTATGTATGTATATATATATATATATATATATATATAGCAAGCTTTAATTGGAGGCCTTAGAAAATGTTTTGACAAGCTTGTGAGCGTGATGGTTGGATGGAAATATGCAGCAGTCTATAGGAGCTTCTCTGTACGTTGTATTTTCAGAGCCATGAAACTTTTATTGGTTTCAGTTAAAACCGTAACACGCACACAAGCTCTATGCTAGCTTATCCAAACATATTTTCTAAGGCCTCCAATTAATGGTAGCTTGAATTGAAACCCTGTGTATATTATATATTTATCTTTCACTGGATGGAGTCCTTTTTCTATTGAGCCCATCAATCGTTGTTTCGATGAATTTTGGAAATAAAATATTTGAGGTATAGAAGGACAGATATAGGTATGTTACTGTTGATACATGAATACTTGAGATGAAATAGAAGGCAGTTAGCGAATAAGATAGAGAGGGAGAGAGAGGAAGAGAGCAATAGTGGAGATGTTTTGTGACCTGCTCTTGATGGATGCGGGGGATGGTGAGAATAAGTGGGTGAGCAGGATAGAGGTGATTGTTGAGCAAAATATAGGAATGGCTCGAAGATTTTTTGTCTTGCCAGTTGGTCAGTCGTCAGTGCCTGTACCATCTATAATCCACCTGCTCCACTCTGTAAAGAGGTTGGCATTAGGAAGGACTTCCAGGCATAGAATCCATGCAAAAACAATGCAACCTGGTGCAATTCCAGGCTTTGCCAGCTCTTGTCAAGCCATCCAACCCATGCCAGCATGGAAGACAGATGTTAAATGATGAATGGATCTAATGAAATAGCTAATTAAACCCTTTAGCATTCAGATTATGTTGTCAAAGTGGAATGCTCATTTATTCACATTGTTTTCAATTAATTCTGCATTATCTTCTACCCTCGAGGTTTCAATAACAGCAAAGTTTAATTTGGGTGTGAGAAGCTAGATCTGGGTAATTTTAACATAAAACTGGCAGTATAGCCCAGCGTTGCTTGGCCTTGTTTTCTTTTTGACCCTTTAGAATTGGAATGCTTGAAAAGTAAAGATTTTGCATCATGTAGCTTGTTATTCTCTTTAAGTGAGCATATTTCTGGTTCAAATACACCGAAAAATGGCAACACAGCAGTCAAAAAATCGTAAAAAAATAAGAGATTTTCATAGAAAAAAAAGCACCTTTTTGATGTAAATAATTTTTGGTGTTAACATGGTCCGATTTTAATTTTTTTTTCTACGGAAGGAAGAGCAATCCTTCTTCTATCATACTCTCAATTTTGGTTAATTTGTGCTGCAAGGTCTCGAAGGAGATAGTGTTAGTTGAAGGCTACCAAACCTGCCATACACAGACAACTTCAGTTTTATATATATATAGGCAAGTAGAATATTTAGGATGGCTACGGCTGGCTTAAATGCTAAAGGGTTAAGCTGGTGTTTGGCACAAACTAACATGGAATTGTACTGGAATGTTTGCTGATCACTTTAAAACAACCAGGGGCAGTCCAGGGTGGGACGTTAACCCTTTTGTTACTAACCCGGCTGAAAAATTTTTTGGTTTATAATACTAACCCGGCCGCGAGAACCTATTGTTATTTAAATGTGAATTTGAACCCAAATCTTGTAGGTACGTTCGTTAAAACGTGCGATTTCACTTTGTAAATAGTTGGCTTATAGTATCCGACATTGCTTGATGTGATATCTCAGTGAATTTTGGGAGATTTTTTTCCACATTTTTTCTGGCATCGATTTTTCTTCAACTTTGAAAATGGATAGGAGTTTCATGTTATCAAGCATTGATTCCGAATTTAAAGCTTTTCCAATGGAAAATAGGGAGATAACGAGAAAAAGAATGCATGAGGTCTTAAAGCATGTGGTGTACAAAATAATGAATAGGATTTTTTTTATCCAAAAATGAAAGTGATTCTGAAGAAACAAATCGGTGATGGCGACAGCGAAGACGATTTTTACATAGGAATGAAGTAAAAAACTTGAAAAATGTTTTTATTAGCAATTTTTCTGAGGAGATAAAGTCTATCTATAGTCTTTCTTAGGAAGTGAAACCATTAAACTTTTATTTTTTTAAGTATGCTAGTTTGAAGCGATCACTTCGAAAACAAATTTACGCAGATTGTAAACAAACACAAAATGGGGGTTCAAAATTTGGAAAGTTTGTGAAGCAAATACTGGGTACTGTTGTGGATTTAGTTTTTATACAGGGAAACTAATGTTAGTCAGCATGGCTTAGGGTATGATGTGGTCTGGAAGTTATTGTTTGAAGCGATCAATGCGGAAACAAACTTACGCAGAATGTAAACAAACACAAAATGGAGGTTCAAATTTCGGAAAATTTGTGAAGCAAATACTGGGTACTGCGTGGATTTAGTTTTTATACAGGGAAAATAATGTTAGTCAGCATCGCCTAGGGAACAATGTGGTCTGGAATTTATCACTTCCATGCCATAACCAGGGCCATATATTATTTTTTGACCGATTTCTTTAGTTCGGTTAAACTTGCGGTGGATTCCAGTATATCAGCTTATTCCACCTTTATGGTACACCTGTTGTGCATTAAATACAACTGATAATCTAGTGATGTGCACAATTCTTCTTTTTCAAAATTTTATTGCATACCCGACTGAATATTAGCTGATGATTCATTTTCTATGGTGATGTTTAAACAAAATTATAATATTTTTACTTTTTGCTGGATTTACCTGTAATTAAAGTCACTTTGAGACAAAAGTTATGCAATAGAATTAAGAACCCTTTCTTTAATTATGTTCCAAATATCACTTTAATATGTTGATAAGTAAAAAAAAGTTAGTTATTTAATGAAACAAGCCTAAATTCATAATTATTTTAGAATTTAATTGAAACTCATGAGGGGTGTATTTTGGTCAGAAATATAGTAACGAAAGGGTTAAGGAAAGTTTAGTTATCTACATTAAAATCTTCTGTAAAAAATGTCCTGTTAATTTATGTTCTGAATACCTGCTTAATAACGATAGTACTAATTATTTTTTCGTTATTTTCAAAATTAATTGCAACAGAAGTAGTGTATATCAAATAGATATGGTAACAAGGAGTGAAAGCTGGAAACCAGTGGATGTGTGTGTTGTCCCCCTTTGTATTTCGCCCCTTGTGGGTAATAAATTGGAAACCAGTGGATGTGTGAACTGGATGAAATGCTTGGGGGGAGAATTTTGTTCCTTTTATTCCATGCTAACACCACTTATATGGAATGTATTGATGAAGCATTGTTCTTGGGGCCTTGTCATTGAGACGCCTACATGCTCAGCCCGCAGCCCCACTTGCTAGCTTTTCTCTAAATGTTCCTTTAGATTTTATTAAGATAATGTTTTATATTTGTGGTTGGTTTGTCTGTTTGTAGGTTACAGCAGTGACACAAATTTACATCAAAGTTATGAAGGTAACTCGGCTAATGCTGACTACCCTTGTGCAAGAATAACAAAACTTTCAGCTCAGCAGGTAATGCTTCTTTAATTAATTTATCATTTTCCATTTAAGTGACAAAAATACCATTACAAGTCTGCCACGAGTGTCTTATAAATTTCATGTTAAACATGTTTTGCCATTCAGTATTTAAAATCTGTTAAAATTTTTATATTTAGCTTCTTAGATAAAATATTCATGTATATCCTATTTGTTTTGACCTTGTAAAGTTGATGCAATTAACAAATTTATATTTTGGAATATTTTCAGTTTAACATTTTTGTTATATCTTGTGTGGTGTGGTCAATAACAACACACACTGGTTAAATATTACTTCTTGTTAGTCAGTTGGCTAAATAATCTAACTGATCGATTGCATGTTTAATGGTTGGTTAAACAACCAGTTATTTTTTGGTCAAAGTCCTTTCATCACTATTCACAAAGTTTTCAGTGGTTTGCTTTCTCTCCTAAATGTCTGCTCCAAGTGGTGGTAGTGGAAGACATGCAAGGAAAGTTGAATATGTTTGATTTTCCACACCTGTCATGGATTTCTATAGCAATCTTTGGAAATTATTGCAAACAAATTGTAAGAAACCTAGGGCAAATTGATATGTTAGCACTGACCCCCACCCCCACACACATTGCAAGCACCAACAATAGCCAATGGTATGCTGAGATTTTGTAGCATTGAAATTCTTTTCCTCCCATTCAGCTTTGCCTTCTGTTGACCAAAATCCTGGGTTCTATGGATGCTTTTCTTCCAAAGTTAATCACATAGAATATGATAGAATCATAACCTGAAAATCTTCCACTTATTCTAAATATTTTTCCAAAGTCCCTATATATATATATAATATATATATATATATATATATCTATATATATATATATATATATATATATATATATATATATATATATATATATATATATATATATATATGGTGTGCATACACTCTACTGCTCATCGTTTGACTTCCACTGTCAAAAAATTGGGAGACCGGTGTTGGTTGGCACCAGGAAGGGCACTCAAGTCTAGAAACCTGGCCAAAACCAGACAATGGGAATCTGCTGCCACTCTCTGGCTCCCCAGTTCTTGTTGAACCTCCTTCAGTCCATGCCTGCATGGAAAATGGATGTTGAATAATGTTTGTTACCATTCTTCAAAACTAAACAGAAGTGCTAAGTAATGGTTTGTTCAGGATGGCAGAGGATATTAAGGGCTGAGAGCTTTGTGTGTTAGCACTTATCAAACTTGAGTCACTCTGCTGCTACTAAATACTAAAAACACACACACACACACACAAATGCTTACCTGTGTGAGTATTTCTTTTGTCTTTCACCCAACTAGAGATGTGTTTGTTTCAAAATATGTGTGTGTAATATATTCTGCTACCCAACGTCTCTAGTTGGGTGAAAGACAAAGGAAATGAAGAACATTGAAGTAAGTTGCTGTTAATGTACTTTGGGTACACATATTTCCTGCTACAGTTGATGGTAGGGACACACACATGACCATCATCGTTTAATGTTTGTTTTCCATGCTAGCATTGGCTGGATGGTCTGGCAGGAGCTGCCACGAGGTTGCATAGGAAGGACATCCAACCATAGAAACCAAAACAGACTAATGCCAACCACTTTACAAGGGATAAATATAGGCTTCTTGGTGTAAAGTAGATACGTAAAAACTTACAGTTGATTTTTATTATTTAAAAAATTTTTTTTTTCTTTTAAAATCTAATCCTTAGCCTAGCTCTTCTTCCATGATCATTAAAAGTTTGATAAACCCATGTTTCTGAATTGATTCTGCAGGAAATAGTGCCTCCCAGTTTGTTACAGAGATTTCTTACAATGGTTGACCCTGCCTTATCACAGACTGTGGACTCTGAAATCACACGTCATTGTGCCTACAGTTTTCCTGCTGTTGCCTACACTCTTGGCCGACATAACTGGCACTGCCTTAAGTCCCTCTTTGAAACCTTGGCTGCTGATATGCAAGTGAGTATCTGACCACTTTCACCCTTTTCTCACCGCATTGTTATTGAAACGAAAACTTTTTGTTACTTTTGAAAATCTTTAATCTTTTGCTCGTTTCAGTCATTAGACTGTGGCCATGCTGAGGCGTCACCTTCAGGAATTTTTAGGTGAATGAATCACTTCCAGTAATTTTAATTTTTACACCTGGTGCCTCTTTGGCCAAACTACTAAATTACGAAGACATAAGCACACCAACGCCAATTATCAGGCAATGGGGGACACAGACATGCATGTACATGTGTCACAGGTTCCTTACAGTTTCCATAACACATAGTCATGCCTGTTCATGAAGACTTTATTAAAATAACCATGAAATTATGAAGCAGGTGTTTGGAACAAACTGGCATGGAATTTTCATTATTTCTAAAATGAGGAGTTAGTATCAAAAAGTGATAAATCAGGGATTTTTAGCACTTTCACATTTTTTTTCCAGATTCTAAATATTAAGGATGTACAGTGTACAGTTGAAATGTTAACTGTTTTCCTTGGCATCCAGTGTATAAACTATGTTCAAGAGAGAAGCTGTATGTGTTATAATAGTTTTCTCATCATCAAACATCCGTTTTCCATGCTGGTATGCCTCTACCAATGTCTACGAGTATCAGGTGCCTCTTGTGTGGCACCAGCCCAGGTTCCCTTTTGTGTGGCATCAGCATTGGTGCTTTTTACATTCATAGTGATGCTGTTAATGTATTAAATGTTTCTTATTTCCTAAGCATGCATTGAACATCTGAATTGTCTCCTGTGAAACAATTTGCAATGTTTTGTCACGGCCTTTCTTGTATCGATTTCCTGTTAAAATTTTAGTAAATTTTGATATATTACAATTGTTGTTCTGACATAATCACAGATTGGTAGCAACAAGTATTTGTTGTTTACAAAGAGGAATTTCATTCATACCATTATTAGATGGGACTACGTGTGATGGAAAGTGTTCCTGAAGATCATGCCATAATACAAAATTCATTTTACCATTGGTTTTCATGTTCTAAAGTAAATTTTTCCAAAAAAAATCAAAGAAAAAAACTAGTAACACAACCACTTTTATGCATGAAAATAAGAATTTCTAAAGACAGGAATGGCTGCGTGGTAAGAAGCTTGTTTCCAACCACATGGTTCTGGGTTCAGTCTCACTGCATGGTACCTTGAGTAAGTGTCTTCTACTATAGTCACAAATCAACCATGGCCTTGTGAATAGATTTGACAGATGGAAACTGAAAGAAGCCCATCATGTATGTTTGTTCCCCACTGCCATTTAACAACCGGTATTGGTGAGTTCATATCCCTGTAACCCAACAGATTGGCAAAGGAGACCTATAGAATAAGAACTAGGCTTGAAACAATTACTGGGGTCAGTTCATTCAAGTAAGCTTCTCGATGGTGCCCCAGCATGACCACAGTATAATGACTGAAACAAGTGCAGAATAAAAGCTACCCATTGTCACCTGTGTACATAAAACACATTTGAAGAGCGATACTTTCGGGAATTAACAAGAATTGTAATATAGTGGCATATGAAAAGCTCCTTGTGAGTGCTTGGCCTCACGGAGGCTACAACAAATGGCTGATACCTTGGTATTATGTCCTGCTTGAGAAGACCCATCATGGCAGATACTGGTGTCGCACAACTCACACCAATGCTGGTGGCACATAAAAGTGCCTGTTACTCTCTTGGAGTGGTTGGCGTTTGAAAGGGCATCCAGCCGAAGAAGAGTATGCTAAAGCAGACTGGAGTCTGGTGCAGACATCCAGCTTGCCCGTCCTGGTCAAACCGTCCAACCCATGCTAGTATGGACAATGGACGTTAAATGATGATGATCTTAGCACAAAACCTGTTGACTCCTGCGATAAGGAACACTATCTTCTATCTTATACATCCACTTAAGTGAAGAACTTTGCCAAAATTGTTTGCTGTTAATGGCACATTGTCCTAATTTTGCCCGTTTTCCATGCTGTCATGGGTTGTCCATTTTGACTGGAACTGGTAAGCTGGAGAGCTGCACCAGGTTCCAGTTTGTTTCGGCTTGGTTTCTATGGTTGGATGCTGCCCTTCCTAACACCAGTCGCTGCACAGAGTGACTTTGTGTCAATGGTGTGCATGTCTTTAACGTGTCAAAAATTTGTAAAGATTTGGAAGGCCTTTCATGGATTTGTGTGTCATCCTTCGGTGTAAGAACCATGTACTTTGTAAACTTCTTGTACTTTTTGCTATCTTCATAATTAGGATTATCAGCAAAAACCTACCCCTGTGTGTGGCTATCATTTACTAAACTGTGAAAGAACATGTTATATGTGGTTTTGTAGTGACACAAATTGTTGGGGGTGTTCAGGTAAGATTGTTAGTCAGCCTGAGACCTAGCTAAGATGAGTTAGTGGTTAGCCGTGGAAATAATTGCTCGATCTGTTCCATTCACAAACATGAATCCTATTAACAAGATGCCTTCATTTTAATTAACTTTGGAAGAATTTAGAATGATTTTTGTCCTCATTAAGAATATTTTAGAATATAATTTTGGTGGAAGATTTTGAGAATTTTAAAACTAGAAATTTGTATCCTAATACGAAGAGGCAGTCTGATTGGAGTTAATCAAAAGAGTTCATGGAGAGATAACTTTTGTAGTTCTATATATTCGATTTCTGTCTGGACTTAAGGAAATCACTGGTAAATGTATGTTAGAAATATGTCATAGCTGATGCCACTGGCATGCATGTAAAAAACAAAACCAAAAAAAAAAAAAAAAATCTTGGAGTAGTTGGTGTTAGGCAGGGCATCCAGTTGTAGAAATTTTGCCAAATCAGAATGGAACTTAGAGCAGCTCCCCCTACCATTTTACAGCCAAACCGTCCCACCCATGCCAGCATGAAGAGCAAACGCTAAACGATTTAGCATTTGTTGCTTAGTTTTTTAACAATATTTAATTTCGTTTCCAGTGGAAGGTTCGTCGAACTCTGGCATTCTCCATCCATAAACTTGCTGTGATTTTAGGAGAAGATATTACCCATAAAGACCTGGTTCCTGTCTTTGATGGTTTCCTCAAGGATCTAGATGAAGTTCGGATAGGAGTTTTAAAGCATCTGATGGAATTTCTTAAGGTGAGTCCTAGTATAAACTTCGTTGACAACCTCTTTAAACTGACCCAAGAAAAAGATCTTACTCTCTCTTGAAATGCTTTACTTTCTGTAACCCTTGCAGTCAATTTTAACTATTTTCATACCATTATTTCTGTTGAAATAAATTGCCTGTCTTTCAGATAACTATGAGAAAATAGGTGTGGCTGTACTGTTAAGAAGATTGCTTCCCAACCATGTGGTTTTGGATTCAGTCTTGGCCCATTGTGCTGTGCACAATGGGCCAACCAAGCCCCATTAGTGGATTTGGTCAATGGAAACTAAAAGAATCTCTTTGTGTGTGTGTGTGTGTGTCTGTATTTTTATCTAGGCATAGGTCTACAAACCTCTTGTTTAGGAGGTCCCTGTTCTTTTCTTGACACTTGTGATGTTGACTGTCCCTCTCTAAAGCCACTTTGACTTTGTGCCAGATGCCTGTCTTCTATATTCTGAATGTGGTGGTTCAGGAGGATTCTTGCACGAGAAATTCCTTGATGGTTGTCAGAGAATTGCCTGTTTCCCTCTCTTGTCAGACTGGTTTGTTACAGTCAGACATAATGTGTCCCCTCTTCATGCATGTAATGTCTTTGGTTATTGTCAACGACAGATGTGAACAAATAAGTTTAGACATCCTGCGATGGTTGTAAAGAAACGTCACCGTCATCTAAGTGGTGTTCTTTGTTTCCTGCCCTTTAAGAAAAGAAGATCTGGCTACAAGGGCAAAAAATACTATTTGGCTGGGAAATAGGGGTAACTGTTGGCAACAAGAACGGCGTCGTTTAGTTGAGGAAGTTCTGCCTCAACAAGATTCTCTATCACCAATACAGTCTTCAAAAGTGGATGCTAAAAACAATTAGAATGAATGAGGAATTTTTTAAACAAATTTTACTCTTAGTCAGGATTTTGGAATTTTAATGGAAGCTTTCTTTTCCTTTCTAAATATTTCTTTTTCTTTCTTTATTTTGTCTCTATTAATCTTCAATTATTTTTTTTATTTTTCAGTTATTAAAGCCATCTGTGAGAAATGCATATTTACCAAAATTTGATAATTTTCTTACAACTGATAATCATAGAAATTGGCGTTTCCGTTTAGAATTAGCAGAGTATGTATTTGAATTTAGAGTATTTTCTTGTTTTTCGTTAATTCTTTAGCATTCTGATTCCTCTGTCAAGCATAATATCTATTTATTCACATTGTTTTGAATTAGTCATACATTAGCTTTGAGATTTTGATGTGATTGTTTTTAGAATGATATTGTTGGGTAAATGTGAAGGGCCAAATGTGGCCTAATTGAAGTTAAAACAGGATTATATTGGCTTGTTTAACCCTTTCGTTACTAACCTGGCTGAAAAAATTTTTGGTTCATACCAACCTGGCCGAGAGAACCTATTATTTAAATGTAAATTTGAACCCAAATCTCATTGGTACATTCGTTAAAACACGTAATTTCACTTTGTAAATAGTTGGGTTATAGTATCCGACATTGCTTGACGTGATATCTCAACTCAGTGAATTTTGGGGAGACTTTTTTTGGCACTGATTTTCCATCGAAGTGGATCAAATATGGAGATGAATGGTGATATAAGTAGGATAAGAACTGAATCCATAACAGGTTTGTGTTAATGGTGGGGAAGGAGGGATAATTTGGTGACCTGTACGCAAGTGTTCACTGTGTGTGCGTGCAAGCATGGTTGCATGTCAAAGAATCTGGCTCTGCAATCATGCTTAGTTAGGGAAAATGGTGACCAACATCTTTGGAATGGTTGTTGTTGACAAGCAGAAAGGAGCCAGGTGTGTGTATGTATGTATGTATGTATATACATATATATATCAAACTAAGGTTACAGAACAAACAAATGCAAGGTCATCCACATAACATTTCATATCTCGAACATTTAATCATAGAATATACATTTATGATATCACGGAAGATGAAACATAACTCATCTGTACAAGCATATAAGAAAGTGCGAGAAAAATGTGTGAATACAGTTCATCACGGTTAATGTTAATACTTTAGCGATTTAGAAATATATATTTTTTTAAAAAAACATTACAACACCTAGAAAATAAATACGTAAAAATATAGTATAAAGTAATATATAGGTATATAAAAATATGTATATATAGGAAGCATATAAATAAGTAATATATAATGTAAAAATAAAAGTTCATCGTTTAGAAAATCTTTTAAAAATTACATTTCAAATAAGGGAAACCTATAGTTAAAAACCAGTGTCCAAGCAAAAAAGAAGAAACCATATCTACATTCCTTGTCCTATTTACTTGTCCAAGGTGCCACGCAGTAGGAGTTAACCTGGAAGTCTGTGGTCGGGAAATGAACTTGTGAACCATACAACTATATTTATGCTCGTGTGTTAAATCTGTTGTGCTCTGATCATCTGCTAATACGGACCATTTTATTTGTTTCCATTTCAGACAATGTGAACTTTTGTCTAGTCTATTTCAAGCTGAAGAAAATAGTACGTTTTTACTACCAATTGCTCTTACTTTATTAAGTGACAAAGTTGCTGAAGTCCGGTTAGCTGCTTGTGCTCTGGTGAGTTCCCATGTGTTCTTTTCCTTCTGTTGGAAATAATCGTACATAATGAAGAAAACATCGCTACACAAAAGAAAAAAAATCAGTGAATGTATTCCACTTGAAATATATATGTTTTCAAAGGTGGATGGGCATCAGCAGTTAGCAAGCCATGCTACTCCAGACTGATGATGAGCAATGACTCTGAAACTAGTCTCTGGATGCTAGCTTTGCTGGGTGTGGTGCTTGTCTCCACTTTGAAAACATAAGGACACAAGGAAATTTGTCAAGTCCAACAGGAAACAGTGATTCCTAGGGTTAAATAACACTAGCTTTCTTCCCTTTCATGGGAGTGTCACATTAAGTTGACAATAAACCGTCACTTTGTGTTGCTACTGCATAAATCTCTGAGATTTCGAAATGTATTATTTCTATATCTACACATAGTTTTAATTTGTGACTGCCGTAGAATTGGTGGGTGTCACCATAGTGTCCCCACCGCCGCCCCTTCTGAGTAGTTCTTTTATGCCAGTGATTTCCTTGAACAGTTTTGAGGAAAGTTGAATAAAAAGTCACTTATTTGTTCTCTTGTAAGGTTACTTGGCTGAATTAGGTGAGGTGTGGGTGGGGATAGTTTTGACTCAGAAGACTGACCAGTACACCAGAAATACCCCCCTTGCAACAGTGGATTGTGTGTTATGGATTCACAATGTCTAAAGCACTGGTTCTCAACCATTTTTTTTTTATTCCCATTTTATTCTGGTGGAACCTCATAGCCATTCTGTCTTCAAAAGTAGTTTTCTAGATATTTTTCAAAATACCTATTTTGTTTTTCCCTCATTTCACTTGTGTCAGCTTAAAATGAAAGAAACCTAGCTATGTCCTACAATAAAATGCATCATCAACGTACATCTTCCATGCATGCATGGGTAGGATGGGTGTCAGGAGCTGGCCAGGTAGAAAAACTACCCAATGCATGCATGGGTTGGATGGGTGACAGGAGCCGGCCAGATAGAAAAACTACCCAAGGCTACTGTGTCTGTTTTGGCGGGGATTTTATGGTTGGATGCCTTTCCTAATCACTCCGCAGTACCCCATAAAATATTACTGTGGGCCTAGGTTTCTGTTTTGGCTGTGTGGACCCCTGAAAATTTTATATGGATCCTGGTTGAAAACAACTGGTCTATAGGAAAGTGGTCGTCAACAAAAGATCAGAGATTCTCTTTTTTTTTTTATTCTTTTACTTGTTCCAGTCATGCTGGAGTATTGCCTTCATTCGAACAAATTGACCCCAGGACTTATTCTTTGTAAGCCTAGTACTTAGTCTATTTTGCCAAATGTAAACACCAACATCAGGT
The DNA here is from genome assembly GCF_006345805.1 of Octopus sinensis. Lineage (NCBI taxonomy): Eukaryota > Metazoa > Mollusca > Cephalopoda > Octopoda > Octopodidae > Octopus > Octopus sinensis. The sequence continues at coordinate 110,997,254 of NC_042997.1, read as the reverse complement.
GTCATATGATAGCAGGAACATGCACACACACACACACATGTCGTTAAGGGTGTGAATATTACCAGTTGGTCGATAACTGATGAAGAATTATGGACCTTCTGTTTATCTCCCGTTAATTTTTACATTCAGTATATGTTATGTTTATGTATTTTTCATTTATTTATATATATATATATATATATATACACACACGTGTCACCGTAACAGTGGAGGAAACCTATGGAAGAGGTAGACCCAGGAAGCGATGAGGTGGTGGAGCACGACCATCGAATGTTGGGCCTCACAGAGGCAAGGTTAAGCGACCAAGATCTTTGGGGATATGCTGTGCTTGATGATATGACCCAGCAGGCCAAATGAGATCATAGCCATGGTCAGTGTTGCATAACTGGCCAATTTAAAAGCACCCTTGAATCGTTGGCTGATTGGCTGTGCTTGAGTGCCGATATTCTGTGGAATTATAGTCTTGGCTAATGATGCCAATGTTGCCTGACTGCAGGTAAAATGCACGATTTGAGCATGGCCAGTGCCACCTGACCATCCCTGTGCCGGTGACACATAAAAAGCACTCACTACACCCTGAGTGGTTGGCATTAGGAATGGCATCCAGCTGTAGAAAACTTGCCAAATCAGATTGGAGACGGGTGCCGTCTCCCGGCTTACCAGTCTTCAGTCAAACTGTCCAACCCATCCCAGCATGGAAATCAGGCGTTAAATGACGATGAGATATATATATAATATATATATATATAATATATATATATATTATTATTATTATTATTATTATTATTAATTATTATTATTATTATTATTATTATTACTATTTTCAGCTTCGCCTTGTATTGCATATTATTTCTCCATACAGGGGTTTTTTCAATGGCGGCCCATTTTCGCGGGGTTCCACTATTTCCCTTCTCTCTCTCCCTCTTTTACGTTGTCTGCCATCCCCCCTCTTCCTTTGCTAAGAGCATTTTTAAGCCAGCCCGTCATATTCCCGTGCACCCGCCCTTGCCCACCCCCACCACCAATACCGGATATCTCTATATTTTTGCTCATCTATACGGATGTCGCTTCTCCCACCACCATTATAGGTGTCTACTCTTCGAACCCCCCTCTTCAATACGCTATTTGACCATGCATTACCCCTCTCTGATATCCTACGTTCTACTTGCCTAGAACCGTCATCATTTCTCTGAACCACCCCTCCCCACTGGTGCTCCCCTATATTCTCCCCCCCACATAAAAAGCACCATCCGAACGTGGCCGATGCCAGCCCTCTGGACCTGTGCAGGTGGCACGTAAAAAAACACCCACTACACTCGCGGAGTGGTTGGCGTTAGGAAGGGCATCCAGCTGTAAACACTGCCGACTAGAATGGAGCCTGGGGCAGTCCGAGCTCCCCAGACCCGGTCGAAAACGTCCAACCCGTGTAGCGCGGAAAACGGACGTTAAATGATGATGATGATGATGATGATATCCATTGAATCTGCCAGAAAACGAATGAACAGAGAAGTTATTGTTTGGATTCTTGCTTTTGTCTGTGTCCCCTCATCAGTTATTAGCTTTGTCTTCTGTCTTGTTGTTTCGGGCATTAGGTTGCGGCCATACTGGGGCACTGCCTTGAACTTTTCGTTGAATGAATTGACCCCAGTACTTTTTTTTTTCAAAGCCTGGAACATATATCAGCTTCTTTTGCTGAACTGCTAAGTTATGACATAAACACAACCAACACAGGTTGTCAACAATGATGGTGGACACACACAGCAGGCTTCTTTCAGTTTCTGTCTACCAAATCCACTCACAAAGCTTTGGATGGCCCGAGGCTATAGTAGAAGCACTTGCCCAAGGTGTCATGCAGTGGGACAGACTCCGGAACCATGTGGTTGGGGAGCATATTTCTTACCACTTATCCATGCCTGCATCTAAGAAGCATTTAACTATAGATTTCCATATATTTTTGCATTTGGGTTTCATTTTGAATCCTGCTTTTGAGAATACAACTTTGAACAACATACGAGATGAATGATAAATGTTTCTGTTGCTATGACAATATTGAAAATATGAAAGGAATTTATGTCTTGTAAGTACTTGGTGACCCTGTCAGTTCAGTGTAAAAACCTTGCCGAAACTGACCTCGCCTGTGTTTGTGCCATGTGAAAAGCACCAAGTCCACTCTGTTGAGTGGTTGGTGTTAAGAAGGGCATCCAGCTGTATAAAATCCTGCCAAAACAGACACAGTAGCCTCCCATGCCGGCTCCTGTTGAACCATCTCTCCCATGCCAGCATGGGAGGCAGGCATTAAATGATGATAAAGCCTTGGTTTATTACCACCGATGTTATTCATGGTATGATGTTGCCCTAAATACATTTCTGTTGTCATTTGTTGTTTTCCTCCCTTAAAATTTCCCTCTGTTATCATCATTGCATTCCCTTCTGCAGCCCATACTACAAAGTAGTTCCCTGGCAACTAACCCTACAACATTGGTCTCTACAAGATCCCTCTTCAGGCAACCATGCATATGTGTAGTATTCTTAGCAGAGGTCTGAATATGCAACGAAACTGCTCTGCTCAGTGCATGTCTCTTTCTCTCACACATAGCCACACACAGAGGAGGAATAGTTTCCAGTCATGTATTGTTCTGTTTCATTGCAGGCCAGCACCCTACTGAAACAGTTGTACAACACCAGGGAGCAATATTACCAAAGAATGGTCAATGACTTAGTGGAATGTTTTGCAACATATCCGAATTGGGTGAAACGTCAAGTGTAAGTAACAAAAGCCTTATCAATTTGCATTGTTTTACAGATTTCCAATATTCTTCAGGTGACCACCTGGCAGAATCATTGTCATGCTGGACAAGTGGCATTTTATCTGTGCATTCTGCTCTCCTTTTCTGAGTTCAAATTCTGTTGAGGTCACCTTTGCCATTCATTGTTTTGGGGTCGATGAAAGGTAATACCGGTTGAACACTGGGGCTTATAAAATCAACTTAAACCCTTTCCTTGAAATTACTGGCCTTGTTCCAAAATTTGAAACCATTATTGTCGTTGTTATGTAACAAGGTATGGCTGTGTGTTTAAGAAGTTTGTTTCCCATTCATGGCTGTGCAACACCTTGAGCAAGTATCTTCTACTGTCACCCCATTACTATTGAAAACCTTGCAAGTCTGGAATGGAAGCCGAGAAGAATCCCATTCTGTGTGCAAATGAATGCAGGTTTGTATTTGTAGCGTTGTCTTGACATGATTTGATTCTTGTAAATGAGTTTTAGCCAGATGAGTGATGTTCGTTCCTTGTCTTCAATGACAGATATGTTTGGCCACGGGGAAATATTACCTTGCTTAGAAACAGGTGATGCTGGCAGCCATGAAGGGTATCCAGGTGTAGAAAATTTTCCTCAGACTCCACCTGATCTATTCTGACATGGAAAAGTGAACATCAGATTTAGGGTTAGTTTTCAGGTGTAGGTGCGGCTGTGTGGTAAGAAGTTTACTTTCCAACCATGTGATTCTGGGTTCAGTCCCACTGGGTGGCACCTCAGGCTGACCAAAGCATTGTGAGTGGATTTGTAGAGGGAAACTGAAAGAAGCTTGGTGTATGTATGTACATGTGTCTGAGTCTGTCACACACATGTTTGACAATTGGTGCTAGTGTGTTTGTGTCCCCTAACATACCAATTCAGCAAAAGAGAGCATGGTGGATTTGTTTGACTAAAATTCATCAAGATATTGTCCCAACATGGCCGCAGTAAGTGAAAGAGAAAAGACAAAATTCCAAGATCCTACTAAATGAAGGAATGGTTCAGAATAGTTGAATTCCATCTGGCTAATCTACCAAAATGTTTGCTGTGTTGTTAGTATGAATGCCTTCATTTTAAAGACTGGATTTCCAGGTTTTTCTGTGATATGTTTAGTAAGTTATTACAAAAGCCAAATTCCTGTTTTAATTTCTAGATATGCTCACCTTTGCTGGTCCATTTTAGAAGATAATAGCATTCCTCCAGAGCGTTTTGCTGTAGATTTTCTTCCAAGTCTTCTCGACTTAGCAACAGATATCATACCTAATGTCAGAATCACTTCAAGTAAAACTCTGTCTCAATGTGTTCTTTCTGTAGGTAAGTTGTTTAACGATTCATCTTCATTAATTAATGCTGTTGTTGCACTGTTATGCCGTCTTGTAATGTGTTAACACTTTTCTTCCCATATTTCTGTTGCCTTTCGTTCGATTAATTTTGAAAATAATGAATTTAGCCCTTTTGTTTCCAACCCGGCCAAAACTGGCTATGTGAACCTTTTGATATTTAAATCTCGTTCATGATCATGGCTCGGCTTTGCGAACGAAGATCAGGAAGGCTGTCCACGTTGCATGCATGCATGCTCATGACTGAAAAGTTCGATGTGGGAAAGGCAGGTCCGTGAGCAGTGTCCACAGATGAAGGTAGCATCTGGTGTGGTGTCAGAGGCGGCTCGCGCTTTCCTCCTGCGTCTCTTTGTTTCTCAGACTTGCTGACTTCGTTGAAGATCGTGTGGCACCAGACATCACAGTCTCCAGCCAGGTCTGACCAGCATTGGTGGTTAACATGACATGCTGTTAAAGACTTCTTGAAGCAGTCTTTGTAGCACTTCCTCGGAGCTCCTCTCACACGGTGGCCGGTCGAGATTTCACCAAACAGGGCGATCTTAGGAAGGTGATGGTTTTCCATTCTGGAGACATGCCCTGCCCATCGGATCGACAAAGATATTGAAAACAGACTCTCTAAGGCAAATAGGTCCTTTGGCAGATTGTACAAACGTCTTAGCGCAATAATAACCTGAAGAACAAAACAAAGATCAGTGTCTACAGGGCCATGGTTCTCACCACTCTTCTCTACGGCTTAGAGACCTGGATCACTTACCGCAGTCACATCCATCTCCTCGAGTGATGTCTACACACCATCCTCAACATACACGGGTGTGATTTCGTCACAAACCTTGAAGTCTTGGGGCAGGCCGAGAAATCTCGTTAGTACATTCATGAAAATACATGATTTCACTTTGCGAATAGTCAAGTTACAGTAGCCGACATTCTTTGGTGTGATATCTGAGCTGTGCAAATTTTGGGAGATTTTTTTCGTGCTTTTTTCTCTGGCAATTGTCTCCCCCCTGCTTTTAAAATGGAATACAGTTTAGTGCTATCGAGTAACAATTCTGAATTTGAGAGTTTTTCTACGGAAGATATAGAGAAATTAAGCAAATGTAAGCTTGTAATCACTGTGGAAATAGTTACGCAGGAAGTAAACAAATCGAGAAAAATGATTGCTGTTTACCTGTAATAGTCACTTTGAGACAAAAGTTGTGCAATAGAATTAAGAACCTTTTCTTTGTGTTCCAAAAATCACATTAATATATTGAAAAGTTAGTTTTTTAATGAAACCAGTCTAAATTCGTGATTATTTTGAAATGTATTCGAAACTCATAAGGTGTGTGTTCTACTTAAAAATATAGTAACAAAAGGCTTAAGTAAAATATCTTTGCCCTCATTAGACTGTTGTTTAGAATATAATTTCACATGGAAGTTTGTAGGTCAAGTAAAGAACCCGCGTTAGAAGCACTGCGCAGTGACTTGCACAAATATAAACTTACATTGTTTACTTTTGATGGATATTTGTCCTCATCTTGTTTGTTGTTAACACAACGTTTCGACTGATATACCCTTCACCTTTCATCAGGTGTCTTGGGGAAATTTCAAACCTGCGTTCGCATTCCTAAGGTATTTATTATTATTATTATTATTATTATTCAGGTCACTGCCTGGAATCAAACTCAGAATCTTGGGGTTAGTAGCCCGTGCTCTTAGCCAGTAGACCATGTGCCTGTGGGCAATTGTGGAGTGAATTTTAGGGCTTATAAATCTGATATTTTCCTATCCTTCCTGAATACCGGTTCCTATATGCTATTCATATCTGCACTCAGTCTGCTTAGGAGGTTGTTGTGTCCTAGCATATGTATTGCTTCTTTTAGGCACATGATGAAGGCTGGAGGGTATATCAGCCGAAACGTTGTGTTAACAACAAACAAGATGACCAAATATTTGTCTAATGTAAATAATACCCCATCTCTTAAATATAGAATTGAAATATAAACTTATCAATTCATATACATTCGACATAGCTGAACCTGTAAGAAAAGCATTGACTGCGTTTTGTGAGGGAGGCAAATTCTTGCTGCTAACAAATAGCTTCAAATTTGTATTGTAGAAATAAGGGCATTTTCAGGTTGTGAAATGAAGTATTTCGTGCCGGAATTGTATGAATAAATCGGATTTTGTAGTTGTGATACCCGTGCTGGTGGGGCCTCACAGAGGAAATGACGAAGACTGAGGCCTCTGGGATATGCTGTGACTGAAGACCCGACAAATGAAGTGAGTTCATGGCTCACAAGACATCTTGCTGTGCTAACCTTGGATCGTAGAGTGACTCGCTGTTCTTGAGGAGACCTATTGAGTCAACATCAAAATATAAATCAAATGGAAATCGTTAAGATACCCGTGCCGGTGACACGTAAAAGGCACTGTTTGAATGTGGAAGATGTCAGTGCCGTCTGACAGGCATCCATGTCGGTGGCACATAAAAGCACCAACCGATCGTGGCCGTTTGCCAGCCTCATCTGGCCCCTGTGCCAGTGGCACATAAAAAGCACTCACGGAGTGGTTGGCGTTAAGGGCATCCAGCTGTAGAAACTTTGCCAGATCAGACTGGAACCTGGTGCAGCCTTCTGGCCTCCCAGATCCCGGTCGAACTGTCCAGCCCATGTTAGCATGGAAAACAGACATTAAATGATGATGATGATGATGATTTCCAGAGCTCTACAGCTCAACCAGAATTAAATTTTGAAATCCATGAAGAAACTCTTGTCCTTTTCTTGGATGCAGCTGAAAATAATCTCCTGTCAACACCTAAGTGCAAGCTTGGCTGTGTGGTTAAATCTGCCAGCTGACGACATGGCTTCAGGTTCAATTTCATTGTATGGCACCTTGGACTACCTTGGGCTCTGCCTTTGACTAAAGCCTTCTTGGAATTTGTTAGTGGAACTGAAAGAAGCCTATTACACACACACACACACACTCTCTTGTGTAGCCTGGTGCAGCCTACTGGCTTGCCAATCCCCAGTCAATCTGTCCAACCCATGACAGCATGGAAAGTGGACGTTAAAGAATGATGATGTCCCTGTCTTGTGTGCTGTTGATATCTTCTAAGGCAGAAAACTAATCCACAACAATCCTCTTATCTCCAGACATTGAAACATGCTATTTCTTGAATGACATGTCAAATTTCGGGAGTTCTTCATTCTTGTGATTATTTCGCCATCTTGAGTGGTGCTGGTCTTTGTTGCCATTTGTTAATAATGGTAAATCCTCTACAGGCAGAAATGATTTCAGTAAACCAAGCATTTATGTTATATGGTATTTGATATACCTGTAGCAATTGTGATTTGGTGACGGGAAGGACATCTGACCAGAGAACACCTGCCTTACCAAATGTCATCTGACTTACTGCAATCATGGAAAAGTGAAAAGGCACGATTCCCTGCAGCAAAATAAATGTTGGTCAGAGGCCAGAAACCCCCCTCCCCCCACTACTCTTGGGTGCGGGCATGGTTGTGTGGTCAAAAAGTTTGCTTCTCACCCGTGTGTCTTCAGGGTCAGTTAGATGTGTGTATATTTGTATGTGCTTGAAAGTGTTTGTGTCTCCCTCACCTTTCATGTCTCATCATCTTTGAATTGGCATTTTCCTCAGAGATTGGACATTTCTGAGGCTTTAAAATAGTACGGGTGTTGATTCACTTGACTAAAATATCTCCAAGGCTGTGTCCCAGTGTGGCTGCTGTCCAATGATTGAAACAAGTAAAAGACGAAACATAAAAGATGAGTGGCAGTGCCTGTATATGGCCTGCTTACCTGAAAAGTGTGTGTGTGAACAGTCATCATCATTTAGTTGTCCATGCTGGCATAGGTTGGACAGTTTGACCAAGGCTGGAAGGCTGCACCAGTGTGATTTAGCATGGTTTCTATGGCTGGATGCCATAGAACACAATGCCAACCACTCCAAGAGTGAAATTGGTGCTTTTATGTGCCACCAGCACAGTGTCTATATACAAACTCTATAAACTTGAAATGTGTCTGCGTATAACTGAGACTTCTGTGTGAAAGAAAAAATTGAGTCAACAACATTGTAAATGTAGCTTCTATGTTGCTGAGGTTTTGTGAAGTTCTTGTTTTGTCCATTATTTCACTCCTTGAGTCAAACAGTTTCATCATCATCATCGTCGTTTAACATCCGCTTTGCATGCTAGCATGGGTTGGATGGTTTGACTGAGGGCTGGTGAACCAGATGGCTGCACCAGGTTCCAATCTTGTTCTGGCAGAGTTCCTACAGCTGCATACCCTTCCTAACGCCAACCACCGCTGAGTGTAGTGGGTGCTTTTATGTGCCACCAGCAGGGGAGGGGGCAGCCAGGTGATACTGGCAACAACCTCGCTCAAATTTTTTACACACGCCAACGGCACAGGTGCTGGTAACGATCACGTTTTAATGGTGCCTTTTACATGCCACTGGCACAGAAGCCAGTTGGGCGCTCGGGTGGTGCTTTTAGCACCCTACTAGGATGGGGCTCTCACCTGAGTTATCTCTCCCTACCTTTGAACACATGAAAAAAATTTTCAAGAGCTGAGAAACCGCTAAGTCTCCTGTGCCGCCTGTGTGTAACAGGCTTCTTTCAGTTGCCCTGTACCAAAACTCTAGTTTTTCAGAGTGCTGCAACTCTAACTCGTATTGCTGGCTCACCCCCAACTGAAATTCTGTTTTTACTCTCGGTTCCCCTCCAATTAAGTGTTGAACCACCACCCTATCAAATTCTCATTGTAGTGAGGAAAAAAGATTTTAATTAGCTCCTACTGCTTGTGTTTCTTAGGAGTAGACATTCGTTATTATATCTCTAATTAGGCATTTTCTCGTTCATACCGATATGACCAGCCATTCACTGTTCTTATCATCCATGCTGGCATGGTTGGCAAAGATGCATTAAGCTTCAAATGTCTGCTCTGGCATGGACTCTTCAGCTGTCTGAGGTTGCCAAGATCATATTTTGTGACCTGGTAGGGCCCACATTGTGTAAGGTATTCTCTGATTTTGGAAATTTAGCTATAAGAAAAATTTTGTTATACTTACCAAATCCCCATTCACGCAACCAGGCAGTGCCTGGTAGGCACACACTAAGTTCTTGCAGTCAAGTGAAATACTCACACCCATTGTTAAACCAAATCACCAGGCAGTAGCCACCTAATTGGTGGTTTAAGTGAAGAGCACTATGGTCTTCAGTTAAACTGTGATTATTTGTGAAACGCACCATGGTGATGGCAGCAACCCCCACGTATAGGGCAACACACTTCTGGCCAATGCCTAAAGAAAAGCACAGCAATAGTTTATTGGATTAATTTCTTTTCTTTTTAACATGAAAGTGTCTTCAACAATGAAAAAAAACTGACTTGCAGGGCCAAGAAAAACGAAGCCCCACAACTGAATAGGGTCGTAGTTGTGGGTGGGGTGACTTTATGCCAATTATTGAGGGGCTCAAAATACGATGGAGAGATAGACATGAGTGTCTTGCTGTAGAGGTAATACATGGCTGTCTTGCATTATATTGGGTTGGGTGGAAACAAGCTAAAATCACAGTGACACTGTATTGGGACATACTTTCCAAGATATCAGAGAGGATATGAACTGAGCATTGAGTGGGGTAGGCTTCTCCATAAACCCCCTTTGCGTTCTAACTCAACTGCATCCAGTCAGTTGTTTCTAGGTTCTATAAATCTTGCTACATTCTATACTTAATCGCTGCAATATTTGCATCTCTTTTTGTAAAGGGGACTAGGGTCTTATAGTCCTCCTTCACTGTTGGATAAACCCCATGTGTTTCACCAAAAGTTTCTTGTAAATAATCTCTCCAAGAAGCTGCTTAATGTTGTTGTTGGCTGTTTCTATAGAAACTAATGCATTTGATTTACTGAATATTTTTCAGATTATTTGGTTTCACGTAAAAACCCACATTATGAACGACTAGTTGAAACCATGCTTAAACTTCAGGTTGATAAAGACAAGGATGTGCGTTATTTCTCAGCTTTGGCACCTAACAAATTCCAAGAAGATAGTCATGAAGAAAATACTTGCCAGGATACGGTAAGATTCTTTATTTACCTATTCATTATTTTTTCCATTGAAATTGTCTTCATATATGTAAATGATCATCAACATCCTCTTTGCATGCTGGCATGGGCTGGGTGGTTTGACTGATGACTACACTCAAATGTTGTTTTTCACATGCCAGTAAGGTGACGCTGGCAACAATAACGCTTGAATGGTGCTTTTTATGTGCCACTGGCACAGGAACCAATCTGTGGCCCTGACAATGATCACACTCAGATGTGCTCTTAACGTTCCACTGGCACACGTGCCAGTCAGGCGGTACTGTCATCGGCCCCACGTCAACAATTTTGATTTGATTTCACTTGCCTCAATAGGTCTTTGCAAATAAAGTTTATTGTCCAATGAATGAGGGTACTCAACATTGGGCCTTACCAAGGCAATGACTAGTGACCAAGATCTTTGGAGATAAGCTGTGCTTGAGAAGGCCTGACAAGCCAAGTGAGACCATGGCCTATGCCAGTATGTGTAACCAGCCCACTTATGAATACCCCTCATTCATTGGACAATGGACTTTGCTTGTGAAGACCTATTGAGGCAAATGAAATCAAAATTGCTGATGTGGCCGTTGACAGTATCACCTGATTGGCACTCATGCCAGTGAAACGTTAAAAGCACATCCGGGCGTGGTGTGTGTGTGTATATATATATATTTGTGGGTTTAATTACAGTTAGGGGTTGTAACCTAGCTGGAAGTTGTTAGAAAAATTCTTGAAATATCCGGACACCCTAACCACTAAGCCATGTACAGGCAGGAGGATTAATGAAATAGTTAAACCTGTTTGATGCTTTGAGGGGGTAAAATAACTGTAACTGGGTTTTTTCTCTTTTTGCTATAAAAACCCCTTCGACATGGATTTGTTTCCTGTGATGTGTCACTTTATGGTCTCAAAATAATAGCCTTTGGCTCTTACAGAATAGAGACTCAGTTGACTGGATCACACAGAATTTGTTGAAGTGGATTGTCTACCACTGGATGTCCTCTCTGTTTCAAATGTTTCCAATCAAGATAGAATTTTCCCCAGTGGCCAGGCATATTTTCACTTATGATTGGAAGTGAACTTTTATGGTAGTGGGGTTTAAACTCCTCCCCAACACCCATATATAAAGGGTGAAGACGAATGAACACCGGCCTATGCCACCAAAGGGTGTTGAATTCCTAAGGGAAAAGTAACTAAGCTCTCAAAGCAGATGCAACGGAAGGGGCTGTTTTCTATTTTGCATTCAGCCTCAGACTGGGAGGTGCAGGTGGACCTGAAGGGCAGACTTGTCTTCTCGGAGGAGACAATAACATCACTCACTTTGAGCAGACATGTTCCTGCTTTTGAAGAATCCAAAAAGAAAAAAACAGTTATTGTAGTTACATTGGAAGGACAGGCTTGATATTTCCCACCAGGTAAAGAAAATGAGATATTGACATTTAGTCAGTGGGGCCCTTGTCAAGAGCTGACAAGCTGCCTCATGGCGTTCCATCTAGGTCAGTGATCTGTTTCCTGCTGGAGAGAGGCCTGGAACCCAGACAAGTAAAGAGAGCCATCATGGAAATAGGGACTTGACCTAATTAACCCATTATTTTGGATGTTCTGGGAACAAAATAATGGGTTCGCTAGGTTGAGTTTTGTTTGTGAATTATGGTTGTTTTGAATTTGTTGCAGAAAGAGGTCTGTGTTTGTGGTGATGAGTGGGGCATGGTTTATTAGGAATGTGAACAGGGTGTGAAGGTGGTGGTAGCCTGAAAAAAGTTTAGGAACCATTGGTCTAAGCCAGTAAGGTGTTATTTTAAGGATTCTACATTTACTGTTAGTTTCTGAATTCCCCAAACTGAAAATTCAATTACATAATTTCCACAAGATTTTAAATGGCAGTAATTGTGTTTGCTTTTTCAGGTTCCTGTATGATAAAGCTGACAAACTGTACCAGCAGGGACCAAGAGCAGCATCAACAAAACAAGATGTCTATATCTAGCCCCATCCCTCTCACTCCTTGCCCTGACTGCGACTAGCCCTCCATCTGTGATACTACGAGTCAACCCTATGCAATTGTAATTAACTAACCTGTTCTTTATCCAAGGGTTGATGGAAACATTTCTAGGGAGACTGAAAAATTGCAGTTTTTAATTTATTCATTGTAAATGGCTCCATTTTTTTTTTCTTTTTCTTTTTTTTTTCTGTTTTTAAATCTTAGCTGATGATCCCTCCCTCCATTTCTACAGGACCAATTTCAAAATCAGAGCCTATTGAAATATTTAGTGGCGTTTTATTTTTCATTTGGCTGCATCAGTGAACAGAAACAATCTGACTGAAGAATCGGAAGTGTGTGTTTGTGTGTGTGTGTGTGTGTGCAAACCAGTGTCTATATGTATATAGACACGCACACACACACACACAAACGATGCATTCTTATATGACAGTCATTTGTTTCAATCTCTCATTCTTACCAACTAAATCTCCTTGTTGGGTCCATTTATAGTCCGTTTGGAAAATTATGAATTTTTTGTTATTTTGAACAAATTAAGAGGAGAAATATAATTTAGGGAGATTTATATTATATTAATGACCATATTTTATTTTGTTTTTCCTCCCTGTCGATTTATTTTCCATTTTTATTGAATGAAATTTGTAGATGAATCATTTATTTTTTATGTTTTGTTCCCCCCATTTAATTAAAATATATCAAAAATAAAATTATTATTATTATTATTAATTGCCCAGATTGCACAAACAACCTGCATAATGGTGGGATTACTTGTTTTTAATTTTGTTGGCCCTAAATCACTGGAACATCCTTTCAAAAACTCCATCTCTGTTTGGCTTCAACAGTAGTGGCAGCAGCAGTTGTGAAGATTCCTCACCATTTTGGTGACTTATAATATTCCATGCTCTGGAATTTGTTTGAAATTCTGAGAACAATGTTTTTTGTGGTGCAGTAAAATAATTGTTTCTGCTCCTTGTCTAAAACTTGTCCCCTTGGTTCATCGATTCCTCTGTTTCAACTTCATCTGTTAAATGATCACATCTTTGGTGTTTGCTTTTAAAGGGGCTCTTTAAAATCCAACATCCTTTTAAGCTTGCAGGTCTTTGAATTGGTTTGCACCTGAAATCTAGTAGCCATTATACATGTTTCTTCAATTTAATTCTTCAAACTGGGTTCAAATTATTGTTGTTATATTTGAAGTGGATTTTAAAATAACACAATTTATGAATTTATTATAGCTTAAAAAAAAAAAAGAAAACGGAACAAAAAAAAATGTCCCTTGCAGTTTGATTGGACTCTCAGGAAATAGATTCAGTTTTTGAGAAAATAAGAAAGAGAAAAAAAAAAGGTGCCTAAATAAAAAGCACATTGTTCCTGCGAGTGAGATGTGGTCCCTGACCCCTATCTAAGAAGGCTAAGTCCATTATAAGACAGCAGGGAAAAGTGGTGGAGTAAAAATGTTACACTGACCACCATCACCACTACCACCATCAACACTAACATAATTATTGTGATTTCCAATAGAGAATCCTTAAACAGCTCCTTGGATATTCAGAGAGCAATCACAGCCAGCTTTGGCACTTTATAGTTTTATTCCATTTGTTAAACCACGGCACCATTGTTGTCGATGGAATTTGGTTCATCTTGTTGATTGCTGAAATGACATTCTAACGGCTGTAAATTTGTAGCTTTCTCTCTATCTCTCTCTCCTCTGCCTCTTTACCTTCCTAAGTTGTATTTCAAATGTGTGTATGTGTGGGGGGTGGGTGTTTGATTCAATACTTCTTAACCATTTCTACATCACTGCTGCCACTACTGGTTCTCAACATAAATCCCATCCACTGCTGACCTTTCTTTCTTTTCTGTCCCACACCTCTCCATTTTGCTCTCTCTCTCTACCAGTCTATTATTGCTGGTGCTGTTATTAGCCACATGCAAATACCGGCCATTGGCAGTACTTTCCTCATGTCTAATCAACCAGACTTTGTTTCCCCCCCCCCCAAATCCACCACCAAGCTTGTTGGTTCCAGACAAGAAGTATGTATAAAAGTGAATGGTCCCACCAAGTTTGTTGGTTCCAGACATGTGTATAAAAAGGCCTGTGGTTTTTTCTACTGTCAATTGGAGCCTTTTGTCTTTGAATTGACGATCCAATAAATTGTGATACAAATAAATATTAATACAAAAGGTTTTGCTAGTTTTTTTTTTTTTATATCAAAAATAGTGGCAAGTGCTGACGTCCTTGGCAGTTTGGTGAATCTCTGTCTTGCAATGGTTGTTCAGACAACAGTTATGAAACCTCCCTTCAAGGGTTACAATAATAAATGACAGATTTTTCATTTAAGGTGAGACCGAAACACCTACCTGGCTATTGGTCTGGTGCTCAGTGGAGTTAGGCAGGTGGTAGTGGTGAGTTCATATTGATAAAGGTTTACCATTTGCTTTTTTCTAGTTACTATCTTGATGTGAACTGGTATGTGTTGCTGGTTGATGTCTTTATCAAGAATGTTGAATTTGTGATTGCTGTGCAGATGGATTTTCTTATTAAATCAGAATGTTCTTCCAGATGGAAACTTTCATGGCTGCCACCTGAAAGAAGCATGTTGTCTATATATATGTGTGTGTGTGTGTCTGTGTTTACGTCACTGTAACTTAGCAGTTCGGCAAAAGAGACCGATAGAATAAGTACTAGGCTTACAAAGAATAAGTCCTGGGGTCGATTTGATCGACCAAAGGCGGTGCTCCAGCATGGTCACAGTCACATGACTAAAACAAGTAAGAGTAAATGATTTTTTTTTTTTTTTCGTCAGAACTTTAACAGTCAGAATTTACATACAAATCTCCACTTTGGTACAAGATGTTTGCTGGATACAAACCCTGATTGTATCCTAACCTTACACGCCCCACATCAAACCACTCATTCCACACCTCAAAAATCCATCCACCAATGAATAGGGGCCAACATTATTCAACAGCACGAAAAATGCACTCATTACTAGGCTCCATTACAGAATTGGTACAGCTTCTCTTCAACCTGAAATGAGTCATAACTTCTTGAAAGAAAAATCACCAAAATCTATACGTGGACCTACAAGCAATGCTGCCAGACTCTTTTACTGGCCTTATTCGGAGGCTAAGGCCATGCTTGAGCACCATTCTTTCAGAGTGTTTGAGTTTCTTTTCTGTGCTGTTTCTGGATTCAACTGGTATCTCATAAAAATTTATACAGACTTTGTTTTAAAGTCTGCCATTTGTAAATCTGGCAAATCTCTTGAGGTTGTTTGGCAGAATGTTGTAGTACTGGGTTCTTATTCTTATACTCAGAATGAACTTAAAACAGTGTTGTGAATTCAAGAGAGTTGTTTTCTTGGTATGCAGAAGCTTGAAATGGAATTCGTCGGTCAACAGTTTGCTCTGAAATGATTTGGTGTTTTTGACACCTTTTGCCTAAACCAGTGAAAATAGGTTTTTTTTTTTTTTTTTTTTTTTACAGGTTAAATCTGTCCCAAATATATTTGAATTGATCTATAAGTTTAAATTCACAACATTGCTACATGTGCTTACTACACTCTGTCTTCACTATCAGTTATTTAAAATATACTAAACGTGCACCAAGGAATTCCTTAATTAGATCCGCAAACTAAAATGCAGTACCTTAGTGGACACCTGGCAACCGTAAGTGGTGACCATGCTTTCAGAGCACACTGCTAGGGATATACCCAAAATAAGGTTTGGACATGACATTTTAAAGTCTCCTGTCTAAACTCTAATTTTAACCCTTTCGTTACTATATTTCTGACCAAAATACACCCCTTATGTGTTTCAATTAGTTTCTAACATAATCATAAATTTAGTCTGGTTTCATTAAACAACTATAACTTTTATTTATCAATATATTATGATTTTTGGAAGATAATTTAATGAAAGGTTCTATACTATAATTTTTGTCACAAAGTGACTCTAATTGCAGGTAAATTCAACAAAATATAAAATTAAAATTTTTGTTCAAACATCGCTATAGAAAATGGGTTATTAGCTAATATTCAATTGGGTATACAACAAAATTTTACTATAGAGTTTGTTATTCTGGGTAACTTTCTGATACCCATGATAATATTTATGGCAAAATAGGCCTTAATTTCATTTAAGGTTGTGGGAAACCACAAACTATCCTTTCGCTTTGTTTACATTTAGCGTAACGGTTTGTTTCCGCCGTAATGATTTCAATTCAAATAGGCTTATTCGAAAAAGTAAATAGGAGTAGTCTAAGGCTTTACTCTCCTGGGAAAGACTGTGGCTTGGTCCAGTTTCTTCAGAAAAATCACTGAAAGAAACAGTTTTAAAATTTTCACTCCATTCAGGTGCCAATTCATTTTCTTAATCGCTGTCAGAGCTCTCGGATTCATAATCAAATACCACGTGCTTTTTTTTTTTTTCAGTCATAGAGTTAGATTTATGAAGGTCTTTAGTAGAAAATCCTTCGAATTCTGACTTGCTGCTTGATATAATGGAATTTGTATCCATTTTTTGTCAGAATTACAAATTTTGAAAACACAATAGGAACAAATTTGGGAAAAAAATCTCCCAAAATTCACGGAATTAAAATTACACTTCGATCGTTGTACAAAACTATAGATGAACTGTTTACGAAGTATAATCACGTGTTTTCACGAATGTACTAAAGAGATTTGCTCTGATATTCTCATTTAAATATGAATAGGTAATTACGGGCAGTTTGGTAACGAAAGGGTTAAACATAACCTACCAAAACCTCCCATACTGGGAAATCAGTGCTTTTAGGAAGATGAACAAGATTACACTAGACATTTCGCTGAAGGATATACGCACACCTGGCAGTGCTATCTTAGAAAATACCAGCCAGTTCATAAGACGAGTGCAGTAGAAGGCCATTTATTTTGACTGAGAGAACTTTATAAAATTTTCAAAAATGTGAAAACCAAAAAAAAAGCACAAGTTGCTTGACAACCTTGAAGAAAGCTCCAGGAATTACTACTGTACCAGCCGTCAATACCCAGGTCCCTCACAGACTTAGGCTCTGGGATTGAAATTCTCTGTGGACCGGTGTATCCTGTAAGTTTAATATTCAGGTTTGGATGCTGGTAGCGCAGGGCCTGGAACTTTTCAGCATTAAACTGCATATTATTATCCTCAGCCCATCTGTAGATTGAGTCCAACTCCTGCTACAGGTGTGGAACATTGCTGGGGTTCTGTATTTTCTGCGAGACTTTCGTATTGTCTGCATAGCTGGCCAGAGTGGCTATCCGGGCATATCTGAGAGGGCCACTATAAAAAGCAGTGGTCCCAAGACAGTGCCCTGTGGAACACTGCTCACTATTTGTGTTCATAGAGGTGGCAACATTAACCACTACTGCCTGACTCCTATCTTTCAGGAAGTCATGCAACCACACTCCAAGTTTTCCAGCTATGCCGAGGTCATGTAGTTTGTGGCATATCATACCATGATCCACCTTGTCAAAAGCTTTTGCAAAATCAAGGTAGATTACATCCACATTTGATTTGTTGAGTAACTGCCTCAACACCCAGTCATAATGCTGTAAGAGCTGGGTCAGGCAGCTCCTACCTGGTCGAAAACCATGCTGGGTATCACTCAGCAAGTTATTTTCCTCAAGGAATGCGATTAGTTTCTTTCTGACTATCCGTTCCATGACTTTGCTGATGTGTGAAGTCAGAGAGATAGGCCTATAGTTTTTGGCATCTGCTCTACTTCCCCCTTTATGTATTGGGCATATTATTCCCTCCTTCAGCTTGCTTGGCAGTTTGCCATTCGCAAGAAAGCTCTGGAAGAGAATCTTGAGGGGTTTTGCCAGGGCATACTTACATGCTTTGAGGAGGATGGCTGGGAAACCATCTGGACCAGCAGCTGAGTTTGTGTCCACTTCATCTATAACTAGTAGGACATCTTTTTCGCTAATGTCAATACATTCTATTGTAACCGCCTCGCTGGTTGTAGGTGAGGCGGCAAAGAAGTCCACTGGTTCGTTCACTTGTCTGTTCCAACGGGATGGTAAAGACACTTTTGAACTGGTCATTCAGCATCTCACTGATCATAGTTGGACTGTCTGTGAGGGAGCCATCCTTTGGGAGGAGGGGTCCTATCTTGTAGTGCACTGAGACTGTTTCTTTCGCGTAATGAAAGAAGCTGATGTCGGTGTCACTTTCACATCATGAATGATGTCCATATTGTTCGTGAAGCAGAGATCCAGAATGTTATTTGCCCTAGTTGGCTTGAGTACAACTTGTTCCATGAATAAGGCATTAGTGAGGTTGAGCAGGGACTCCACCTGTACTTGCTTGCAATGATTCATTCCTGAGAGTATGTGACCTTCGTGCCATTTGACGTTGGGGAAGTTGAAATCACCCATAAGAAATATGGTCACGTGGTGTTCCAGATTCATGAGGATTTCTTAATTCTTGTGAGGCAATCTTCAAACTTGCCTATGTGATTTGGGGCATCCGGTGGGCAATATGTATTGCATATGACTATTATGTTGTCTTATGTATACAATTAAGGTGTCACATACCGAATTTGAGTATGTCATCAAGACCTGGGGTGTGAGGTCATCTCGGATGTATACAGCAACTCCACCATGGCTCCTTTCCCTTCTGTCTGTTCGCAGTATGGCATAGTTTGGTATGTGTACTTCTACGTCCTCTATATCAGGGTTGAGGTGAGTTTCCACAAGTGCTATGCATAGGGCTTGATTTCATGCAGTAAGATCTCTCAGGAAAGAAATTTTGTTTCTATTTTGATGCAACAGACCCCCAATATTTAGTAAAAGTATTGGGGTGACGGCTGTGCAGGCGTTAGGGGAGGCCATCCTGTGTCTGTTGACTGTGGTGGTCAGGGTTCCTTCTCTGTGCTTGGTGTAGCCAGGTTAGCTGCCGGATAATTCTTTTTGCCATGCATAAAAAAGACTCTTGCTCAGCTGCTGCGTTGCGCAGAACATCTGAGGAGCGCACTTCGTTTTTGAAAGTTTTCCTGGGAGACATTTCTTGTGTTCCCTCGGTAAAGTTTTTCTCTTTGAGTCCCCTGAAGTTCTGGCGGGGTGTCGGGTGGGCGAACCGGCAGTTTCTGCCGTCCTCACCATGCCAACATTTGCCCCGCAGGTAGAACTTACAGGTTCTTCGGTGCCTTCCAGATTTCTTCTTTCCTGAAGTGTACTGGGTGGCATTGGATCCTCCATGGGGTTTTCTGCTGTTTGTGTGGTGGGTTGGGGTTTCAGCTTTGGTTGTTTTGCCTTTTTCCTCCTTATTTTTGTTTTCAGTCCTTCCTTTTTTCTTCTGTTTTTCTAATTTTTCATTTCTTCGTAGGACCACTGGTACAAGGGGGCTTCCGGTTTCTGCTCCCTTGGCTCCCCTGTCCTTCACTACTTGGTCGTTCACCGGGGTAGGTGATCCATTTTCCTGAGGAACCCCTGGATCACAGAGACATCCGGCTTCCTTCTCTTTTTCGTCCTCTTCATCCTCATCAGCTTTGTCACAATAATTTTCAATTATGTTGTCCAGTGTTTTGATGTGTGGTCTTATAAGCATGTAAGACCGGATAAACTCATTTTTCTTCTGCTCTATCTGGTCAATGGTTCTATGAAAACAATTGTTTTTTAGCGTGGCAGTGATGATGTTGTTCGGCGGATCGCCACTAGCAATCATCCATGCTCTCAGCAGAAGATTTAACTCTTTCTTTTCCCACTTTGGTGCCATCTTCGTTTTGAGATCCAGAGGGGGAGTAGAGGCTAGAGAGATAATGAGGGATAGAGAGAGGTAGAGACGGAGAAACACAGAGGAGGGAAATAGGGAAAGAGAGAGGGAGGTAGGAAGGAAAGAGAGAGGTGCTATGAAAGAAATCGAGAGGGTGATAGGAGGAAAGCAAGGGGGTGTGGTGTGTTAAAAAGATAGCGGAAGGTAGGGGAGGGGGAGAGGAAGGGAATTGAAGGGGAAGAGAAAGAGAGGCAGAGTGAAGGAGAGGAGGGGAAGAGAAAGAGAAACAGGGGAGGAGAGGATAGCAAGAGAAAGAGAGACAGAATGAAGGATGTGAGAGAGAGGGAGAGACGGAGTGAGAAGAATGGGCGGATGAGAAGTATATGAGAGAGAGGGTGAGGTGATGAGAGGAGAGGTAGATGTAAGATGGAAAGGAAAGAGAAATGAGAAAAGAGGAGGATATGAAAGGGAGGAGGGGAGATAAGAAAAAGAGTAAGATATGTAACTGAGATGTAAGCTTAAAACTTTAATAAACAAACAATCGTAACTGAGATGTTAGCCTAAAAAATTTAATAAACAAACAATCGTAACTGAGATGTTAGCTTAAAAAATTAATAAACAAACAATCGTAACTGAGATGTTAACTTAAAAAATTAATAGACAAACAATCGTAACTGAGATGTTAGATTAAAAAATTAATAAACAAACAATCGTAACTGAGATGTTGGCTTAAAAAATTAATAAACAGACAATTGCATGCGATACTTATCTTGAAAGGTACAGTCCAAACCCTCGTGCTTGTACGAAGAAATTTTCTTTCACAACAGAAAGACTTGCCACCATGTGCTTTTCGGTGAAGATTCTAGCATGCGTAACTCAAGTTACTGTATTATATTTGGCTTCAAGCGAAATATATTACGTTTATAATTAATATATTTTCAATTAATGTATTTTAGTAGACTTTATGAGTTAACAAGTTCTACTTTTTGTTACTTTTAGTAGAATATTTCGTCGATTTATGCAAACCTTTCTGTTTTTTCACAGAGCAAAAGCAAACATATCTTTCCTCTACGAAAACTGGAAGTAATATACATATATACATACATATATATATATATATATATATATATACATTTATATATATATATATCATCATTCATCATCATTTCATTTAGCATCCGCTTTCCATGCTAGCATGGGTTGGACGGTTCAACTGGGGTCTGTGAAGCCAGAAGGCTGCATCAGGCCCAGTCTGATCTGGCAGTGTTTCTACGGCTGGATGCTGTTCCTAACGCCAACCACTCCGTGAGTGTAGTGGGTGCTTTTTACGTGCCACCCGCACAGGTGCCAGACGGAGCTGGCAAACGGCCACGAACGGATGGTGCTTTTTACGTGCCACCGGCACGGGGGCCAGGTGAGGCTGGCAACGGCCACGAACAGATGGTGCTATGTGCCACCAGCATGGGGGCCAGGCGAGGCTGGCAACGGCCACTAACGGATGGTGCTTTTTACATGCTACCGGCACGGAGGCCAGTCGGGGTGGCGCTGGCAATGGCCACGATCGGATGGTTCGCTTACTTGTCACCAGCACTGGTATCACAGCTGCAATTTCTGTTGATGTTGATCGACTTCGATTTTGGCTCTGCTTTCTGATATCTGATTTGATTTGGTTTGATTTTGATTTTGATTTTTTGATTTTCACTTGCCTCAACGGGTCTTCACAAGTGGAGTTTTGTGTCCCAAGAAGGGAAGGTATGTATAAGTCGACTGGCTACATACCAGGTAGAGGCCACGGGTTATGGTCTCACTAGTCTTGCCGGGTCTTCTCACGCACAGCATACTTCCATAGGTCTCGGTCTCTAGTCATTTCCTTGGTGAGACCTAAAGTTCGAAGGTCGTGCTTCACCACGTCATCCCAGGTTTTCCTGGGTCTACCTCTTCCACAGGTTCCCTCAACTGCTAGGGTGTGGCACTTTTGCACACAACTATCGTCAGCCATTCTTGTCACATGACCATACCAGCGCAAACGTCTCTCTTGCACACCACAACTGATGCTTTTTAGGTCCAACTTTTCTCTCAAGGTACTTACACTCTGTCGATTATGAACACTGACATTACACATCCATCGGAGCATACTGGCTTCATTTCTTGCGAGCTTACGCATATCCTCAGCAGTTACAGCCCATGTTTCACTACCATGTAGCATGGCTGTACGTACACATGCATCATACAGCCTGCCTTTTACACTGAGCAAGAGGCATTTTGTCACCAGCAGGGGTAAGAGCTCTCTAAACTTTGCCCAGGCTATTCTTACTCTAGCAGTTACACTTTCAGCACACCCACCCCCACTACTGACTTGGTCACCTAGGTAGCGGAAGCTATCAACTACTTCTAGTTTTTCTCGCTGGAACGTGGTAAAAGTTGGTCTCTGCACATTTTCAGTGTTTATTGCTCCTGAGCATCTGCCACAGACAAAAACTATTTTCCTAGTTAGCCTTCCTTTGACATTGCTACACCTCTTATGTGTCCATAGCTTACACTTGGTGCACCTTATAGTGTTTCTACCTACGCCTTTTTTACAGATCGAGCAGGGCCATCTACCTGAAGGCGTTTGTGATTGGTCTACCTTCCTACTTATTAGGACTTTGGTTTTGGCTAGGTTGATTCTAAGGCCCTTCGATTCTAAACCTTGCTTCCACACCTGAAACTTCTCCTCCAGTTCTGATAGTGACTCAGCAATTAGAGCAAGGTCATCAGCATAGAGGAGCTCCCAGGTGCATCCTGTCTTGAATTCCTCCGTTATTGCCTGGAGGACTATGATAAATAGGAGGGGACTGAGGACTGAACCTTGGTGGACCCCAACCTCTACCCGGAATTCTTCACTGTACTCGTTGCCAACCCTCACCTTACTAGCATCGTCTCTGTACATGGCTTGCGCAGCTTTCACTAACCATTCATCTATCCCTAGTTTCCTCATTGACCACCAGATAAGGGATCGGGTGACCCTGTCGAAGGCTTTCTCCATGTCAACAAAAGCCAGGTACAGGGGCTTATCTTTGGCTAGGTATTTCTCCTGCAGCTGCCTTACCAGGAATATAGCATCAGTGGTACTTTTCCCTGGCACGAACCCAAACTGCATCTCATCTAAACTAACTCTCTCTCTAATTAGTTGGGCTATGACCCTCTCCGTAACCTTCATCACCTGATCCAACAGCTTGATACCTCTGTAATTATTTGTATCTAGGGCGTCACCTTAACCTTTGTAGCAGTTGACTATTATGCTGCTACACCAGTCATTGGGTATGACTCCTTCGTGTATCACCTGATTAACTATACGGGTGACTAGGCTATAGCCAACACTACCAGATATTTTGAGCATCTCTGCATTGATTCCTGATGGGTCTGGGGCTTTCTCTGTCTTCATGCTTCTAATTGCCTTAACTACCAAGGAACTGTCAACTCGGATAGCTGGTCCCTCTGTTGGGTCAACATTCGGCAGACTCTCTTTATCCCATTCATTTTCTTTATTCAGCAACCTTTCATAGTGGCGTCTCCAAACCTCTCTCTTTGCATCCTCATTTAGCGCAAGTGAACCATCTTCCATGCGAACACACTTCTTTCCTACCACATCACAATTCTCTCTCACACACTGTCTTGCATCGTGAAACACCTCCAGTCTTTGGTCCTCACAGTGCAGATATACATATATACATGTATATATATATATACATGTATATATATATATATATATATATAATATATATATATATATATATATATATATATTATATATATATATATACATGTATATATATATATACATGTATATATATATATATATATATAG
>NC_042997.1:110959428-110973359 GCF_006345805.1 Octopus sinensis | reverse complement strand
ACCGATAGAATAAGTACTAGGCTTACAAAGAATAAGTCCTGGGGTTGATTTGCTCGACTAAAGCAGTGCTCAGCAGGCCACAGTCAAATGACTGAAACAAGTAAAAGAATAAAAAAAAAAGAATATGGGTGTAGCTGTGTGGTAAGAAGTTTGCTTCCCAACCACATGGTTCTGGTTTCAGTCCCACTGCATAGTGACTTGGTCAAATGTCTTCTATCATAGACTTGTGAGTGGATTTGGTAGATGGAAACTGAGAGAAGCCTCAGTCATGTGTGTGTGGGTGTGTGAACAGAGACACAATGCTTCTGCTTTGGAGAACCTTTGCCCGCAGTTGTCTGGACTGCTGCTCCCAGCTGTGGTCTCCCCCAGAGAGTAAAACTAATTGCAGAACTAGAAACAGTCCAACGCCACTTCACAAAGAAGAGAGACTCATGGGCTACTAGGAGAGATCGAGGGAGCTGGGACTCCACTCCCTGGAGAGGAGACATGAGGGATATACAGTGCTATACATGTGGCAAATAATGGAGGGTCTGGATCCAAATTTTGGTATTGAAATCTACAACAATCCCTGAATTGGACGGCACTGCACAGTACAAAAGGTCCCATCTTTTCCATCGAGGATACAAACCCAATATTGTAATAGCTTGGGATTCAAGAGACCACAACATCTTAATGCCCTACCACAGAACATCAAGGATCTGCAAGGTATAGACATGGAAGGCTTCAAAAAACGTCCAGACAGCTTTTTATCTGCAGTTCCGGATGAACCCACATCGTGACATAAGGCACAAAGAAGAACGGCAACATCTAACTCACTCACTACTTCCCCAGAAGCAATACTGGAAAAATCTCTGGACACAGTAAAGGCAGTGCACCAGCATGGCCTCAGCCCCTGGCTGAAAGCCATAAAAGATAGTGCAGCATAACTGGCCCGTTTAAGTTACCCTTCAATCATTGGGCAATAAACTGTGCTTACGAAGACCTGTCAAGTCAAGTGAAATAATTGTCATGGTCGATGCCAGTTCCACCTGACTGGCACCTGTGCTGGTGGCATGCAAAAAGTACCATTAAAGCATGGTCGATCTGAGACCATGAGT
Source organism: Octopus sinensis (assembly GCF_006345805.1). Lineage (NCBI taxonomy): Eukaryota > Metazoa > Mollusca > Cephalopoda > Octopoda > Octopodidae > Octopus > Octopus sinensis. Next base: position 110,972,262 of record NC_042997.1, on the reverse strand, counting down.
TAAAACTAAAATAGACACTTTAGCCATTTAAAAGTACACGAAAGACTTAAGTTCAGTTGAACATTTGTCATTTGTTATAGGATGTCGAAATTCTCATCATGCATCCTGTGACCTGGTCACTGATGAGAGAGGAGGTGTCAGTTTGTCAGTGATGAGGTTACTGTTTGCACGACAAAAGATTTTGGCACAAAATAATCAACAATTAAGTAAAGTAAACAGTCTTTGTGTGTTTTGAATGGGTAATGTGTGTCTTCATGCTGTAATGATGATGATGATATCTATATCCTTAACATCATCTTTTTCTTCTTCATCGTGTCTGTTTTGGCAAGGTTTCTATGGCTGGGTGCTCTTCCTTATGCCAACCACTTTACAGAGTGTCCTGGGTGCTTCATGCGTGGCACCAGCACGGGTGCCTTTTACATGACATTATTTTCAAAAAGAAGGCGGCAAGCTGGCAGAAATGTTAGCACACCAGGCAAAATGCGTAGCTGTATTTCGTCTGCCATTACATTCCGAATTCAAATTCCGCCGAGGTCGACTTTGCTTTTCATCCTTTCGGGGTCGATAAATTAAGTACCAGTTACGCACTGGGGTTGATGTAATCGACTTAATCCGTTTGTCTGTCCTTGTTTGTCCCCTCTGTGTTTAGCCCCTTGTGGGTCGTAAAGAAATAATTATTTTCAAAAATATCAATAAAAAAGAGATAATTAAATTCTTAATTAGATAAGAAAGCTTAGATTTATGGAGAAAGGAAAATTATAAATTCTAATACTTCTGTCTTTTCTCAATGTCATTAGCACCATGAAGACGAGTGTGTCAATTATGGCACTGAGTGACTTTGCTAAACATTCTAAGAATAACTATTTCAATCATCAACAAAAAACAGGTGCTTGTTACAAGAATGCCTACCTTTTGACAGCCTCCTTGGTGTCCCAACAATAGAGATATTAAATAAGTCACCAGTTAAAGAACTTGTTAAAAAAACAATTTCAATAAAATCCATAACATGTAGCTTTAATCACAGGAGGGGCTTCATAACATGCTACATTCACCACTTCAGATAAAAAGAAATGAATCAGAAATTTATGAAACAACAAAAACCTCCACCTCCACCACCACCACTACCACCACCATTTTACCGTCCACTATCATACAATGCCAAGACAAGGATACACATGCACAGATCATCATCATCATCACCACTGTCGTTGTTTAACATCCTCTTTCCATGGCATGGGTTGGATGGTTTGACTGAGGACTGGCGAGCCAGAAGGCTGCATCAGGCTCCAATCCGATCTGGCAATGCTTCTACAGCTGGATGCTCTTCCTAACGCCAACCACTCCGAGAGTGTAGTAGGTGCTCTTAACATTCCACTGGCACAAGAGCCATTCAGGTGGTACTGGCATCGACCACACTCGAATGGTGCATTTTATGTGCCACTGGCACGGGACCAGTCAGCCGACACTAGCATCAACAGATGTATATAATATATATGTATATACACATACATACACACACAATCGAATTCTTTCAGTTTCTGTCAACCAAATCACTTGCAAGGCTTTATTCGACTCTGGGCTATAGTAGAAGACATTTGCTCAAGGTGTCATGCAGCGGGACGGAACCCAAAACCGCTTGGTTTGGAAACAAGATGCTTAATTACACAGCCATGCACTAATAAAAATCTAAAATCAAATAAAAAAAAAAAAAAGAAGTCAAAAACGAACTTCAAGAAAAGGAACCAAGCAGTGAAGATTCTGCAGAGAATTTAATCCAACTTACCGCCCACTTTCATCTTTGTAGCAGAGAATATTTCCTGGCTTGATGTCTCTGTGCACAATTTGGTGTTCCCGTAAATGCTTCATACCAGCAGCTGAAGATAAACATATATATATGAATGCATTATATCTACCCATATATGTGTGTGTTGTGTGTGGAGGCGCAATGGCCCAGTGGTTAGGGCAGCGGTCTCGCGGTCGTAGGATCGCAGTTTCGATTCCCAGATCGGGCGTTGTGTGTGTTTATTGAGTGAAAACACCTCAAGGCTCCGGAAGGGGTGGTGATCCCTGCTGTACTCTTTCGCCACAACTTTCTCTCACTCTTTCTTCTGTTGGCCTGCTAGCTTAGCCAGTGGGGTGGCGTCATTCGAAGGCTAAAACAATGCGAACGCATTGTGACCAGCGATGTGTAGCAACATTTGATGGTCTGGTCGATCACGTCACGTGATATATATATATATATATACACACACACACACACACATACAAGGTGTGATCGGTAACTTGTCGCCATTTTACATTTTTAATTTCATGCATGTGCATTGTTTGTTTTTGATTTTGTCAACTATAATGTACAGTAGGGTCAGTTGGGCACTGTCTGTGAGACAAACAGCATCATGATGTAATTCACTCTGCCAGAAATTTGGAAACGACATGCTGAACTGCTTGGCATTCACACCAGAAACTCTAATACAAGCATTTCAGGGTGTTTGGGCATCAATCTGGGTACATATACTGAGAGTGATAAAAATCAAACATCCAGTCAACATCATGGTGTTTAGAGTGATCACTAGTGATGGCGACATTATGCCTCCATTCATCTTCCCACACAGCCTCAGACTCAACACAGAGGCCTACATCAAGTGCCAGAAGGAGGTAGTGCTGCCTGGGTTAAGAGGGTAGCTGCTGAGAGACTCTATATCTGGCAACAGGACTCTGCACCATGCTACACAAGCAGGAGAACCCAGTCATGGCAGTCAGACAATTTCTGCAACCCCTAACATCTGGCCACCTAACTCCCCAGACTGCAACCCCCTTCATTATGTGTGGGGCACAGTTGAGCAAGAGACCAACAAAGCACCTTATAACACCAAAGATGAAGGCAAGGATTATGGTAGCATTCACCAACTTAAAGGAGACTGTCCAGAAGAGATGCAGGAGATTCCAAAGTCATTTGGAGGCCATGGTTGAAGCCAATGGCGATTTTTTTGAATAGATTTTCTCATTAGTATTTCAAGATATTTTTATATAATGTTGGTAAATATGTGTGTTAAAATGAAATATCAGTGCTATTTTCCTTTTTGTGTAACTTAGATGACAGTTTATTCTACGGCTGAATGCTTTTTTCCTAATGTGTACCACTTTACAACATGGACTGGGTGCTTTTTTTCATGCAAACAGCATGGTACTAATAAGGTTGTCTTGTGGCTTGCATGACTACAAACCCTGATAGAGGTGACTTTATGTTAGAAGAGTTTAATTATGGCTTCTATGGTCAAGGAGGAACAAATTCTAATTTGCTTCCTTTTTTTCTTCTATTTTTATATACCATTCCACTTTTTACATCACCCTTCATCTCATTTTTTTCTCATGGTTTCTCATGTACCAGCATCATGATTTTCAATACAACACACAATGCACTCAGAGTCTGAAGATTGCTTGGAGACACAGGGTGTGTTATAAAAACCTGCCTAGACACATGTCTTTACAGCATGAAACTATACATCTTTATACTGTGTACATTAAATGATATATCACCTTTTATTTGTGTATATTTCATAATGTTGGGTTTTACCATTGGGTGCCCTATTGTTTTAATATATATTTGTATTCGAGTTTTCATAATTTGGGAATGATATAAAGTTGTTTTGACCGATTGGAGTATTTATTCAATATACCTTTCATCATTGTTTAACATCCATTTTCTATGTTGGACAGTTCAACTGGGGTCTGGGAAACTACATGGCTGCACCAGGCTCCAGTCTGATCTGGTAGTGCTTCTACAGCTGGATGCCCTTCCTAACGCCAGCCACTCTGAGAGTGTAGAGGGTGCTTTTTTACGTGCCACCAGCACAGGGGCCAGAGGGGGCTGGCATCGACCACGATCGGTTGGTGCTTTTTATGTGCCACTAGCACAGAAGTCAATCAAGGTGGTGCTGGCGTTGGCCACGTTCAGATGGTGCTTTTTACGTGCCACCGGCACGGGGGTCACAACTACAGTTTCTATTTGATTGTGATTTGATTTGATTTTGATGTACTTGACTCAATAGGTCTCCTCAAGATGGCATGTCGCCAGGTTACAGCTGTGAACTCACTTTATTTGCTGGGTTTTCTGAGTCACAGCATATCTCCAGAGGTCTTGGTCTTTTGTCATTGCCTCTGTGAGGCCCAACATCTAATTTTACCAAGCACTAAACACTAAGGAACATTGACAAAAACTAGAATACCAATACTGGAATAAGGAAGATATGGTATTATATTAATTATTAAAAGATCATGTGCCTTATCTATGTAGACACAAAAGATTTCAATGAAAATGTTGTTAGTCCAGTATAAAAAATTCATAAAACTATAAGTATTGCAGATGAAAAATCACTGATACAATGGTCTCAAATTTTGACACAAGGCTAACAATCTTTAGTGGGGGTGGAGATAGCCACTGACCCCTGCTCCTTCCCAATACTTGACTAGTACTTTATTTCATTGACCCCGAAAGGATGAAAAGCAAAGTTGATCTCTGCAGTTGATTATTGGTGTCCATTGTGAAGGTGGTCTTTCCTGTTGTTATTGCCATGTCATTTTCACCTGTGCACCTGGGTTGAATACAGGTAAGTTGATTACGCATAGGTATTTTCACATATATTTACCTGATGTTAATTCTTGAGCATTGATTTCCTGTCCTAGAGCTGAACTAGCTCTCCAGTTTGAACTTTGTAACTTGGAAACTGCACAACTCTCGTTAGAAAAGAGAACTTAGACATGGGCATTCTTCTCCTTTCAAATGCTTTGTAACACCCAACAAACTGGTGTTATTCTTTCTACAATAATTGTTCTACTCATAAACCTACCTGTCTGTAGACACCCTACATTTAAAATATATCTGTAAGTTGTTTGTTTGCTTTCTTTGAGACCTTTGGCATATTGTCGTGCTGGGGAAGAAGACCCATCAAGCCAAGCAAAATCACAATCATGGCAGAGACCGGTGTCACGCAAATGGTAGCCACGCTGGTGGCATGTAAAAGCAGCCATTACACTCTCAAAGTAGTTGACGTTAGGAAGGGTATCCAGCTGTAGAAACCATGCCAAACCAGACTGGAGTCTGGTGCAGCCTTCTAGCCTTGCCAACCCTGATCAAACTGTTCAACCCATGCCAGCATGGACAACAGATGATAAATGATGATGGTGATTCACTAACAAAACCATTGATGCAAAGTCAACTGCATGGTAGCTCCATTCCTGCTCGGAACTCACACATCCTAATATCACTTATGGCCTACACCTGTGTTGCATAACCAGCTCATTTAAAAAGTCGCTTTGAATCGTCAGGTGACATGTTGTGCTTGAGGAGACCTACTGAGTCAAGTCAAATCAAATGGAAATTGTAGTTGTAGCTGATACTAGTGCCACCTGAGTGTCTCCCTGTGCCAGTGACATGTAAAAAGCACCATCTGAATGTGGCTGATGCCAATGCCGCCTGATTGGCTCCCTTGCTGATGGCACGTAAAAAGCACCCACTACACTCTTGGAGTGGTTGGCGTTTAGGAAGGGCATCCAGCTATAGAAACATTGCCAGACCAAATTGGAGGCTGGTGCAGCCCTCTGGCTTGCCAGTCCCCAGTCAAACCGTCAAACACATGCCAGCATGGAAAACGGATGTTAAACAATGATGATGATGATGATTGTTGTATAATGGAACTTCAACACGGTTCTTGTTTCTTCTTAATCTTATTTAAGATGCCCCCCACCAGCTCCAGGCACGTTCTTTATCTTTTCTCTGCTGGAGAGCTGCAGACGTGGCCAAAAACTAACAGTGGAGTTGTTTCTCCTGCTTCCAGGTTCTTCTTGGTGCCATAGTATTTATAGATGACATCGAAATTTGGTTAAACAATGATTCGGTGGTCTGTGTGTCAAAGTCCTTTTGTCCCTTCCTTATGACCTCATCCGTGACATGCTTCCACTCTTCAAGGCCTGCAAACCAACTGACTGTTTAACCAGCACAATAAGCAAACAACAGAGTAGATAGTTGGTTAGATATCCAACTGATTGACTAACAATGAAGAAATGATATTGAACCAGTGTGTGTGTGTTATAATTATTGGCGTAATGACCCTACCAAGACACAACAAAATAAATCAATTCATCATCATCATCGTTTAACATTCGCTTTCCATGCTAGCATGAGTTGGACGATTTGACCGAGGACTGGCGGACCAGATGGCTGCACCAGGCTTCAATCTTGATCTAGCAGTGTTTCTACAGTTGGATGCCCTTCCTAACGCCAACCACTCCGAGAGTGTAGTGGGTGCTTTTACATGTGACTGGCACGGGGCCAGTCAGGCGGTACTGGCAACAACCTCGCTCGAATTTTTTACAGGTGCCAGTAAGGCAATGCTAGTAATGATCACGCTTGAATGGTGCCCTTTTACATGCCACCGGCACGGAAGCCAGTTGGGTGCCCTGGCAACGATCATGCTCGGATGGTGCTCTTGGCGCCCTACTAGCATGGGCACAAGTGCCAGTAAGGCGACACTGGTAATGATCACACTCGAATGGTGCCTTTTATGTGCCACCGGCATGGAGGCCAGATAGCCGCTCTGGCAACGATCATGCTCGGATGGTGCTCTTAATACCCTACTAGTACGGAGCTCAAGTGCCAGTAAAGCGATGCTGGTAACAATCACACTCGAATGGTGCCTTTTAAGTGCCACTGGCACGGAAGCCGTTTAGCTGCTCTGTCAATGATCACATTCGTATGGTGCTCTTCTTGTGATATAGGACTAGAAGTAGTTAAGAAACTACAATACCAGTAATACTAGAAACAATAACAGACTATCAAAAGGTTTTCTAATGTCAATAGAAACATTACTGATAATGTTATAGCATGGAAGAAATATGTGGAAGCATATTTCTGCATAACAAACTGGAGAATAAGAAATAAAATTAAGGAAAAAAATTAAATCCACTTTAAAAATGAATTCTGCATACTGATATCATGTAAAAAGATGAGAAATTCTTCTTCGTGCATTCCATACGCAAATTCTGGCTTTTGTAACATTCGAAACAAGGTGCCTTCTGAACAAAACTGCATAACGAGGACTGGAATATTGGAATATAACTGCAACAGATGCAAAATATAATCAAATATGTAAATATATACACTGGCTCAAGAATAAAATTTGTTTAGTGGGTGCAAACTTAGGCCCCCTAATTTCAGGCAATTTCATTCACTAGAAAAATTTCAGCACAAATGGGTTAAAACAGAACAAAGATATGATACTTACATCGGGTTCCATGGCATACAACTGAACGACATTATTGTGACACAACATTTTGAGAACAGCGAATTCCCGTCGTTGAATCAGCATCGTTCGGGAGTCCGATGGCTGAGAAAATACTTTCACTGCTACTTCTTCCCCATTGCACTGTAAAATATAGAAATGTATGGATAAACGAGGGCGTGCTGAGAAGTTCCTGGCTTTGGCTGAAAGAAAATACAGGAGGATCAATCAATTATGATTTTATTCAACATATTCTGTTCAGATTCACACACTTTTTGCAGAAGTCCTTCAGTTTTTCTAATACTGTTCTATATTTTAGAGATGAGGAATTCTGTACATTATTTACATTGGACGGATATGTGTCCTTATCTTGTTTGTTGTTACCACAACATTTCGGCTGATTTATTCTCCAGCCTTCATCACGATCTGGTAGAATTTTAAACCTAACCCTGGGTCCTCATTCCTAAGGATTTTCGGTTTTTTCTGATATTATTATTATTATTATTATTATTATTATCATTTATTCAAGGCACTGCCAAGAATTGAACTTGGAATCTTGGGGTTAGTAGATTACACTATATGCCTGTGGGCCTGATGAAGGCGAGAGAGTATATCAACCAAAACGTTGTGGTAACAACAAACAAGATGAGGACACATATCCGTCCAATGTAAATAAAGTTTCTCAAAGCTCTGTAAAAGAACTCGGAAGGTTGGGCCTCCAACTAGGCCTTTTGCAATACACTAAAGCCTGCAACTTTTCAGCACTCTGTCATATACAAATCAAGACAGGAGAAAGGAAAATTCTTTGGAAATATTTATTATATAGTGAATAAATGATACCAAAGAATGTTCCTCTTTCCCACTTTGATATTATTAATCTAAAGAAAATATTTCCCAGTATTTTCAACTCTTATATATACCTTGCACAAATATAACATCTACACAGGCACAGGCATGGCTGTATGGTAAGTAGCTTGGCTCTGGGTTCAGTCCCACTGCATGGCACCTTGGACAAGTGTCTTCTACTATAGCCTCTGGCCGACTAAAGCCTTGTGAGTGGATTTGGTAGACGGAAACTGAAAGAAGCCCGTCGGATATATGTATCTATCTATCTATCTATATATATATATATATATATATATATATATATATATATATAGCCGTAGAAACACTGCCAGATCAGACTGGGCCTGATGCAGCCTTCCGGCTTCACAGACCCCAGTTGAACTGTCCAACCCATGCTAGCATGGAAAGCGGACGCTAAATGATGATGATGATGATGATATATATATATATATATACATATATATTTGTGTTTGTGTCTGTCCCCACCCAACATCACTTGATAACCAATGCTGGTGTATTTGCATCTCTGTAACTTAGTGGTTTCAGCAAAAGTGACCGATAGAATAAGTACTAGGTCGATTTGCTCGACTAAAGGTGGTGCTCCAGCTATGGCTGCAGTCAAATGATTGAAACAGCACCAATTTTTTCCATTTCTTCTTCTTTTTCTACAACAACAACAGCAGCAGCAACAACAACAATGTGGAAAGCGTGTGGAAAATGTGACCCACTTGGTAAATGGATGTGAGAGCCTTGCACAAAAAGAATACAAGTGCTGCCACGATAAAAGTGTGTGTGTATCTTCATTGGCTCTTATGCCGTAAATACCAATATGAAGTAACAGGAAACTGGTATGAGCATGTACCAAGTAAAGTTATGCAGGAGGATGGAAAATTAAAGATACTCTGGGACTACGATTTTCAGACAGATCGTGTAATCGAACCCTGTCGGCCAGATATTGTCATATTGAATAAGAGAGACAAATAATGTCAGATCATTGATGTAGCCATACCAAATGACATGAATGTTGTGAGTAAAGAGGTTGAAAACAAAACTTCTTAAGGCAACTGGAAATCCCATGCAAGATTGATGTCTTGCAAAAAGCAGCCTTATTGGGCAAAGCGCACATCTTAAGGAAAGTATTATCTGCCTGAGGTCCTTGTTGTGATTTGACAGATGACTAAAGACTCAGGTGCATTTTTACCTACACTGTGTTACGAAGGAATAATAACAATAATAATTTCAATTTTGTCACAAGAGCAGCTTGGGGGAGGAGATTAAGTCAATTGCATTGACCCCAGTGCATAAATGATACTAAGTTAATTGACCCTGAAAGGATGAAAGGCAAAGTTGACCCCAGTGGATTCGAACTCAGAACGTAGGGGCAGACGAAATACCGCTGTTTCACCTGGCATGCTAAAGATTCTGCCAGCTCGTCACCTTAACAACAACAACAACAACAACAACAGCAACAGCAGCAGCAGCAGCAGCAGCAGCAGCAGCAGCAGCAGCAGCAACAACAACAACAATCATCATCATCATCATCCTTTCTACTGTAGGTAAAAGGCCTGAAATTTGAGGGAAGGGACTAAGTCGATTACATTAACCCCAGTGTATAACTGGTACTTAGTTTATCAACCCCGAAAGGATGAAAGGCAAAGTCGACCTTGGTGGAATTTGAACTTAGAACGTGAAGAGAGACAAAATGCCACGAAGCATTTTGCTCAGCATGCTAACAATTCAGCCAGTTTGCCAGTTTGCCAACTCGATGGAGTTACATACCTGCTTCTCAAACGTGGCAGGCACTTCCTTTTACACCAGCTTTCTATTTTCTTCCAGTACTGTCTCAACAATGGTGCTACTCCGGAGCAGTGGAAAACTGCCAGTGTCATTCCTCTGTTCAAAAAGGGCGACCGCACATCACCTGTCAACTATCGCCCAGTCAGTCTCACTAGCTGTATTGCAAAACTGATGGAATCGTGTGTCAGAGAAACACTCTGGAACTTCTGGAGCTCTCACAGTCTCATCCGACCCTCACAATATGGATTTGTCCCTAACTCCAGCTGCAGTGACCAGCTTGTCGAGTTCCTTGAGGACATTACTCAGATTACTGACAGTGGCTCATGGGTGGATGTTGTCTACCTTGACTTTGCTAAGGCTTTCAACTCTGTGCCACACAAAAGACTTATGGTGAAACTCTCTGCAATGGGTGTGGGGGATGACCTTTTTAACTGGTTGAAATCCTTCATCCTCAGCCGAAAGGAGGTAGTCACAGTTCTAGGACAGCACTCTACACCATATGAGATGTCATCGGTGTACCACAGGGATCTGTCCTTGGTCCCCTCTTGTTTGTGGCATACATTAACGACATAGATGCCAATTTAAAGAATGCCACAGTATTGAAATATGCAGACGACATCAAGCTGTACCTTGAAATCAAGAGGACAGATCCTGATGTCTACAACTCTTTCCTGCAATCAGACCTAGACACAATGCAGCAATGGATCACAGACTGGCAACTGAAACTGGCTGTGGACAAGTGTACCACCATGCATTTTGGAGAAAAAACCCTGCGTTCACATACTCCCTCCACAACACTGATATCAAGAAATCCTCTTGCGAGCGTGACCTAGGCATCACTGTCAGCAGTGATTTGCGTTGGTCAAGCATATCTCTAAGATTGTCAGGAAGGCCGAGGGTGTCTTGGCATCACTCAGCAGGTCTTTTGTTAGCCGCTCTCCAGCCATCTATTTAAAACTGTATACAGCTATGGTACGACCACACTTGGAATTCGCATCATCAGTTTGGAACCCCTATCTTGCACAGAACATTGACTTCCTGGAATCTGTCCAGAGACGTGCAACCAAACGCATACCCTCCATCAGACACCTACCATATTCTGAGCGCCTTGATTCCCTGGGCATGGATTCACTGAAGCTCCGGCGTTTGGCGACGGATTGGTAAACACCCACAAAGTTATCAACCACCTCACCAACAACAACACTGAACACCTTTTTGATCTCCATGTGTCTAACACACGTGGACATGCCTACAAAGTCAGAAAACAATACAGCTCCCATGACTTTCGGAAACATTTTTTCACGCTCAGAGTTGCTGAAGCATGGAATAAACTGCCTGCGTCAGTTGTTGACTGCCATGACACTGCATCTTTTAAGGCCCTCATGCTTTCCGAAATCCGCCGAAACTACACCTGATTATATATACACTTTAGATGAGTTGTAGTGCACCTGAGCACTGTACACAATTATTATTATTATTATTATTTTTATTTTAATAATATTAATAATAAAAATAATGATGATGATGATGATAATTTTCATAGAATGCCAGTAATGTAATTTTAGAGGAGGGAGCAGCTACACTGCTCCCCAATGCTCAACCGGTACTTATTTAATCAGCCATGGAATGATGATTGGCAAGTTCAACCCCAGAATGTAAAGAACCGCAAGAAATATCACTAAATTATAATAATACAGAATAAAGAAACAAAAAAAAAAGTATGGAATAATACAAATATAAAGAATTGCATAAAATACAGAAATAACATAATTTAGAAAATATATACATATATATGTATATATATACAGTGGCTGTGTGGTAAGTAGCTTGCTTACCAGCCACATAGCTCTGGGTTCAGTCCCATTATGTGGAACCTTGGGTAAGTGTCTTCTGCAATGGCCTCAGGCTGACCAAAGCCTTGTGAGTGAGTGAATTGGAAACTGAAAGAAGCCTGTTGTGTGTGTGTGTGTATATATATGTGTGTGTGTGTGTGTGTGTGTGTGTGTGTGTGTGTGTGTGTGTGTGTGTGTGTGTGTGTGTTGTGTGTGTGTGTGTGTGTGTGTGTGTGTGTGTGTGTGTGTGTGTGTGTGTGTATGTTTGACCCCTACCATCGTTTGACAACTGATGTTGGAATGTTTACGCCCCTGTAACTTAGTGGTTTGGCAAAAGAGACCGATAGAATAAGTACTAGGCTTACAAAGAATAAGTCCTGGGGTCGATTTGTTTGACTAAAGGCGGTGCTGCAGCATGGCCGCAATCAAATGATTGAAACAAAAGAATATACACACACACACACACAAAAATGTGTGTGATGTGTGTGTGTGTGTGTGTGTATAAGATAAAGCATAAATAATGGTGATTGCATATTTCTTTATCGTAATAAACCAGCTGTAAGCCAAATTCACTCCAATAAAGGCAAAATATACCTTGTCTTGTACATCACTCTGCATAAAAACAAATATGACTGGAACACAACCATGGATTCACAATACAGAATGGTGATGATCTGCTATCTCAGACCCCAGCATAAGAATACTTGGAGTTCTTTACCTCATACCTAAACAATAATGTTAGCCTGGTCCTATGTTACAGAGGACTTATGAAGTATTTTTTTTTCCCCAGGGAGTGACAACCCTTCAGTTTTATACATAGCTATGTTGGTACAAACAGGGAAAATATAACTCAAAATATGACTAAGTGTATTTTTATAAATATTTAGTTACTCAAAGCAAAGATTTTCATGCAGTGGCACTTATCAAATTCCTGTGGTGTATATATTTGTGAGTGTGTGTTTAGTGACCTATTTTAAACAGACTTTTAAGCCGGTGTATTATCAACGTTGAAAGTGCTCACACAATACTCAAAAGGAATTTTGTTACCCATATCAAATGGCACAAAAATATGACAGGTATGG